>NC_056733.1:502819814-502869814 GCF_019279795.1 Protopterus annectens
ATTCAGCTGTGACTAAAGCTGCAATCATGTCTGCTTCAGTCAGGTTGTTATGCACCAGTCCTTTAGCCTGGCACATTTCAGCCAATTGGCTCATTGTCAGCTTGTCATACTCCTTTGCTGACATGATTGCCTGCTCTCCCTGACCAACTAAGCTAACAAACAATACATAAATAAATAAAACAATTGTGATGTGAATCTCTGAATGTCACTGCATGGCTGACTGAGAATGCAAACACCTTCAGTGACCACTGTAGACAGGCTACAGGAATTCACAGTCAGTCTGGGGCTGGTTTCTCCCGATTCCCAGTAAGGCTCCCCACTGGCACAGCTATAGAGCTGAAATCTCAGCTGAGTGGTCAAGCTAAGACATCCAGAACCCTCTCTGTTCAATCAGGGCTTTATGCCCCTGCCAAAGTAGCTGACATACAGACACACTTTGAGATTTGGTTTATATATAAACACACACTATGGGGTGGCACAAGTTTACTAGCTATGCCCCCTTCTGCCTAGACATTAAGGTCGTTCTGACTGCCACCAGGCAGTCTTTATCAGCTACTTAAGGCCCTTAACAAAGCATGTCCAATCCTACTGTGTAATGTTACTAATAATCCAAATGGTAGTCAGACCAAGAGCAAGGCTATTCAGGAGTGGCCTGTACAGTGTCACCAAATACATAAGCAAATACTCAAATAAGAGCTTGAATGTGTCCCACAAATATCAGCCACAGAGATAGGTTTAAATATATTTAATAATGAATAATAAAAGAACAAGACAATACTCAATAAATCCAACACAGTTACTTCAGAGTTCAAAATCACAGAAAGTATTTAAAACAACATTGCAGGATAGTCTCAAATAAATACAGAAAACATCTAAACTAATCTTTACTATATTCCTATTTATATCTAAAAGGGACACTGTGCCCTAAATCTTAATTACAACAAGGCAAGTGCAGATGATGAGTGGATGTTCTTGCTAGGTCCAAGACAAAATACAAAATGCCCAGTCTCTCTCTCAGAGAGTTCTTAAATTAATATCAAATATTACTGCTGGGTTAGCTCGGATGACATCACTTTTTGCCACCTGACAAGTTCCCAGGCTAAAACAGAAACTAACAGAATTTAACATCTCTGTGCTAAAAATACGTATCTCTCAGATGTTTGATCAGAACTTGGAAGTCGTAAAACAATAAACCACTTTGCATTTTAAACCTAGTAATTACTTCTCTCCAAGACAATACAAAACACTTCTAGCTATAGACATTGTGTCTGCTACACTGAAACTTAGAGATAACTTCTCTTGTTTATGGCCCAGCTATAAAGTTACTTAACCTCAACTATTCTTAAGTTTTACAAGTTAACCCTTTTATGTTCTCGTTTCTACTGTTAAAACATACATTTGCACAGGTATATAGTTTATATGCATTTCTGTTCTAAGTCAGCAGGGCATGCTGCTGTAATTTAGCTCAGTACATTACATACAGTTCTGTATAAATCATATCAGTGTTCACAAATAATAGAATTATTTACAAAATTCCAGATAGCTGGGCTGGCAATCTCACACTGCCCATCCAATTATGTGGGTTCATCTTAAAGATGGCAAGGTTGCTACTCTGCTTGGCATAGAGTTGTAGTTTGTTTTAGAGGTGAGGGAGTAATTGTGATATGAATTTATCACACTAACCTGTCTTATTTATCTGTTGATGAATATTTTTTTCCTTTAACCAGGTGCTTGAGGTGCCATTTGTTCAGGTCTATATCAGAACGACGAAAGATGTAATCTGCGAATGCTATAACATCAACACATATACATACATCTACGAAAAGAGAGAAGGACGGAAACATTGAAAGACACAATGCCAAATGGATTTCCCTGGCCTGCAGAGGGATTGTGGGTATAAGGAAATATATCCTTTTCCCCACTGTAGAGCCATCTCGGAGTTGGTATATATATAGCCTAGAAATCTTGTCCGCTGAAGGACATATACGATTGTATAACCCTACAAATAGCCGCTACTCTTCTGAGTGCATAGTTCTCCAGTTTAGATCATAGCGAGGTCTTTTATACAGCCGCTCTCCCTCAATTGGACCTGCGAAGCTTGGAGAGAGTTTTTCTCTCCTGGTATCTCGACCTACGCTACGGATAGTTTGTAGCATTGCAATCTACAGTCCTGTAAACACGCAGCGTGTAGCGGGAGTTTTATCTCTCCCGACATTTACCCTTTTATATCTGCAGTTAACTTGGCCTAAGCTAGACAGCGATAGTGCCGCTTTTATCCTAAATACCATATTTAAGAATAAACTGCTTTTTGCTGTTCCGCTAGCACGTGGTGCGTGGTGGGAATATTCTTTCTCCCCAAACACTACACTCCTGTTATCTGTACTTAGTTTGCCCATTGCCACTCATAACAGTGGCGTTTCATCCTTTTGACTAGTTATATGTTCTTTTTATTGGATGTTTTTACTGTGAGCCTTTCCAGAGGGATGCCAATCCCGGAATACCCACCAGCATTGATTATGTACCTTTCCTAATCCAAATTGATAACTAGCTGCATCCCTCTCATCTAGAGCAGTTGATAAATATGGCAGAAAAGCTTAGAAAATACTTTAGTGTACTAGAATCAGCAGTAAAGTGAGCAGGGTATAATATACATCGCAACTGTTTTGCACTGGATTATTGTATTTAATTATCTGTTTTCTTGTTGTGTTCTTATCACAAAAGTATAACACAAATGTTTTTGCCTGTAACAGTGTTTTCACTCATACCAAACCTATTGTAAAATTGATAGATACAACTGTTTGTAGTAAACCATTATATTGTCTTTCCTACTCTAGAGATATGGATTTGATTGCTTCTAATTGATTAACTAAGTAACTTGCCTAACCATTTTGTAGTGTGCCATCTAATACTTTTTGTCTCTTTCTTGTCTTTCTCCCCTTCTCTCTTGTTCCTGCTTTATACATATCTGCTTTCGCCTATTTCAGCCTGCCTACCCTCTACTAAGAGATTACTATCCAGCAGGGACCCAAGGACCCCCCAATCTTTCAACTGTAACATCACTTCATAAGTGAAACCTGTTGTTCTCACACGTAAAGTGATAAGAGAGTATATGCAATTGTAAGTTTTGCTCATACCTAATTCAATACTCTGCTTTAATCCTGGTTGTTAATTATTGTATGCCTCACAGCCTGAACACCCAGTAGCCATCCCCCCCACTCCAGTAGACTACGTATATTCCCTCTCATACTTCTAGTTTAATTAATTAACCCTTCATATATATTGCCTTCCTAGCCCTAGTCTAACCTTGCCTGATTTTCTTTTCCTCACCTCTGTGGTTATTACCCTACTGCCCACTAGGTGGCACCCTCCTAACTGCTCCTCTCTTGTTGCCCTTCATCCTCATAAGACTGCCTTCTTTTTTGAACTCCTTTCTAGTATTATTACCACTGACCAGACATATTACCTCTTCTGCTAAACCTTTCCCATTATCTGCCTTTACAATTCACTTCTACTACACCCTACTCTTCTACACAGATCACAAAGCCTACTTACCCCTGCAGTCCCTCCTCCACAATCAGAATTTCACTGATTGTTCTCACTCAACTGGCTCAACCCGCTCGCCCTCATGGCTCACTCTGCTCCCTACCCCCAATTCCCACACACCCCCAGGGGTCCTCAATATATTTTCACTAAACCACACCCCTACTTTTACCAACACCAATCAAATAAATTCTCCTTATTGCCACTCCCCTCCATAATTATTCAATTACCTCTCCTAACAAATTGTAATACCCACCCCACCCTTATAGCTTCTAATACCTCCCTGCTATTAATACAAACCCTTATCTATCTTCCCATCTTTTACCTACATCATGGCCAATATTATCTACCTAACTCAACTAAACTGTTTAGCCTTTATATTACTTCTATCTCCTCTAGTAACTATCTACACATTAACCTCTTATGAACAACCACTCCACCCAAACCTTCTACTGCCTTCTAAGCTCACTTCCACACCACTACTACCTATTTCTCTTTATAGCTTTAACACCACAACTTCTCCCTGCTACCTCCATGCCAAATATCACAGGCTAACCCACATAAAATACAGTACTCACCTTGCAAAGAAAACACTTTGTTTTTACTTCCTTAACATTAACAACCCCACATATAGAATACTCCACTTAGTCCTACTAGATGGAGACATTCATCCTAATCATGGCCCAAACAATATTCCTGACACTATACAAATTACCTCCAACATTACTCCTCCACACACACCTAATAAGCCCCCAAACTCTCTTTCCATAGAACATCTTAACATTCGAAGCATTAACAATAAAACCACCCATCTTCATGCCCTTTTAGAATTCTACAACTTTGATTTCCTATGTCTATCCGAAACATGGCTAAAACCATCCATTAATGACAATGAACTTATCCCACCTGCCTACAGTATCCTGAGAAGGGATCAGTATTAACAAAAGGGAGGGTGTAGCAGTCCTCTTTAAAATAATCTACATGTCACCATATCTAACATAAATCTACCTACATTTAATAACTCAGAAATCCTAGTCACTAAACTTCAAATCAACAAATTCAAATCCATTAACATCGCTTGTATTTACCTTCCCCCTGGTAATAACATTAATACCCTTGAAAACATTCTTAACTGGATATCTATCAATCTTCCACAAGAAACCTTAATACTTGGGGACTTTAACATCGATTGGAAATCCTGTAGTACCCCTCAGCCCACCACCCACATTAATCTTCATGGCTTCTCTCAAGTTATAACCTCCCCCACAAGAATTGATAAAAGTAACAATAAAGAAAGTATACTAGATTGGATTCTTACAAACTCCCCACATCTTACATACAAGGCAGAAACCCTCCCTGATAATCTAAGTGATCACTTACTCACTTATATCATCAGACACAAAATTAACTTACCTAACCCAACTACATATCGTACAATCAGGACTAAAAAATCATTCAACCCGGAACTTTTCCAGCTAGAACTTAAACACTGTGACTGGTCACCACTAAAAACACTTCCCCTAGATAAAGCAGTTGACTACTTTAATACCTCATTCTTATCCATCCTTAACCAACATGCCCCAGTACGCTCTATTAGAAGTAACACTAAACCTGCCCCATGGCTCACCAAAGAAACTAGACAAAAAATTCTCCTCAGAAACAAATCGTGGTCAAAATGGCACACTACCAGGAATCCAACAGACCACCAAACCTTTAGACAACTTAGGAATACCACTAAAAAAGCTATCCTGCTAGATAAAAAAAACTTTTACATCCAACTACAACAAACTAACCAAAGAAATCCACAAAAGTTTTGGTCCAGCATCAACAAACTCCTACACCCAGGCCAATCTATAAGCCCTACCCCTCTAGGCTCTAACCAAGAAAACCCAACACAAACTGCTAATGCCTTTAATTCTTTCTTTACAGATACCATTCTAACTCTAGCTAAACAATTATCTCCTACTTCCCCCAATCTAACCACCTCTTCCACTTTCCCTATTCCATTACTTCAGCTAAAACCAGTTCCTACATCCTTTATTTGCTCTCTACTAGAAAAATTGAAACCTACCACCCCCTCTGCTGACCATCTACCTGCTGAGTACCTGCAAAAAGGTGCCAAAGCCATAGCCCTCCCCATTTCCATACTCATAAACAGAACTATATCCGAAGGAAATATCCCATCTATCTGGAAAATCTCACACATCATCCCCCTTCATAAAGGTGGTAACTCTATCGACATCTCAAACTATAGACCAATAGCCTTACTCTCTCCACTAGCAAAAATAATGGAAAAATGCGTCCATAAGCAAGTACTCACCCATCTAATAGATAATAACTTACTTGCCAATTGTCAACATGGATTTAGACCTAACCACAGCACCACCACAGCCCTCCTCTCCTTCACAGACTGTATAAATTCTAACCGTAATAACAATACCCTTTCCTCCTCTGTCTTTATTGATTTATCTAAGGCTTTTGATATGGTTAATCACCAGCTCCTTATTGAAATACTTAAAACTCTTTCTCTTGATTCTCTAGCATTACAATGGTTTAAATCCTACTTAGACAATAGACAACAAGCAGTACTATGGGAAGGTAACCTATCCTCTCACCTCCCTATTTCCCTTGGTGTCCCTCAGGGCTCCATTTTAGGCCCATTGTTATTTTCCATTTTCATTAATGAACCTCCACCTAGCAATCCCACATGCCACCTGCATTCAGTATGCAGATGATTCCACTATTATTTGCTCAGCAAATAACCCTGCCAAGCTACAATCTCTTACACAAAATGCATTTAACACAGTGGAACAATGGTTTTTAAACCGTTGCCTTTTACTTAACCCAAAAAAAAAACAAACTCCTACTTTTTACTCCTACTCGTAGGACTGCCCCTCTTCACTTTACTCTTACATCCAACAATGGGACTCTCATATCTCCTGACGTAACCACCAAACTTCTTGGAATTACTATAGACAATAATCTAAACTTTGACACTCATACCAACATCACTATAAAAATAGTAAATAATAAACTGGGATCCCTTTACAGAATCAAACCCTTCCTCACTCCTTCAACCAAAATCGCTATAGCTAGAACTCATTTAATCACTACCTTACTCTATGCCTCACCCATATACACCAATCTCTCAAAACATAATCTAAACAAACTTGCTACTGCCTATCACTCCATTGCTAGATTTGCCACAGGTTCTCCTTTTCGTACTCATCATTGCAACAACCTAAAACAACTAGGATGGCTTGAATTTCAAAACCAGATACTATCTCAACAACTCACTATTATACATAAGAGCTTGTACTACCCCACCTATACACCTATACTGACTACCCTCATCACCCCTTATAACAATCTCAAGAACCTACGCTCCTCAAATAAGCCACTTATTACTATTAACAAATCCAAGAACTCAGCTGGAGATTCTCTGTTCTCTAACTCCATAGGCAAACACTGGAACAAACTTCCCTCTGAACTCCTAGCTCTAACCTCCACAAGACTCTTTAAACTAAGAATAAAACAATTTCTCAGTTCTCACTGGCTTTGCCCTTGTACTAACCCTGACTAAATATCTTCTCTGCTCCTAGCAAGAATATATTCCACCACTTTACATACTCTTGCTGCCTCTTAGATACCTTTATCTCACTATATCATATGATACATTTCTATAATTTATTAACAGTATATACTTTCTGTTATCCTGCTTCCAAATGAAAACTACTAATTTGTTTCTATTCCTATTGCACTGCATATCACCTCAGCACAACCTTGGTATCCTTGTAATGTCAACTGAACCTAATCAGTATGTCTGTATTCTGCTTGACCCTTTTTA
This sequence comes from Protopterus annectens, assembly GCF_019279795.1. Taxonomy (NCBI): domain Eukaryota; kingdom Metazoa; phylum Chordata; order Ceratodontiformes; family Protopteridae; genus Protopterus; species Protopterus annectens. The sequence goes on from NC_056733.1 coordinate 502,827,202, forward strand.
ATTATTATTATAGTTCTTTTAATTTTAAACAATTTATTACAGTCATATATTGTGTATGTAAATGGCTGTAACTGTTTAGAGCTATTTTACTACTGTTATTCTGCTTTGAACTTATTATTTTTTACTGTAAAAAGTTTGCTGTGCTGGAGCTTTTCTCCCTGGGCCTCTACTGAAAATGGATTTTATTCCAGTTAGACTAGCCCGGTCAACAAATGTAAAATAAAATAAATAAATAAAATAAGTAGGGGGTGTGTGGGGGGTGAGGCACGGGGGTTTCCCCCCTGTAAAAATGTTTATAAAAGTGTTTTACGTTGTGTTTGTTTACTTTGGTTTTACTTACCTGTATGGCACTGTTGCTTTCGGGAATCTGTTCGGCATTGTGACTTTCGGCGTTTCCGTCCTTTGCTCTTTCTTAGATTGGTGTTTATGTGCCAATGTTCTAGCGTTCGCCCATTTCAGCTTTCATGCTTGTAATATACACCCATTTGTTCTCAAAGAAGGTTGTAACATGTCCCAAAAGGCTAGACACAGATCTCCATGGAGGAGTCTTAAGAGACTGAGTACAAAGACAAGGTCACCCGTCTGTCCTGATAACTAAGCTTTTTGAGGTCTGTGATCTTTTTAGTTATTAATTCCTGATGTATCTCAAGTTGTTCAATATATTTAGACAAATACATGCCAAATGGTGCATTGTATTCAATACTGTGTTTCATGAGATATAAGTAAAGGAGAATTAAGACCTTTTTGTGTATTGTGCAGATGTTTTGGAAATTAGATGAGCCAGGTAGAAGGCTATCCAAACTAGTATGGAAACATGATAGCCAAATGATAAGGAATTAACAAGAGTGTCTAGATCTTTTACCACACTGCCTAATTGGAGAGGTTTGTGTTTTTTATGGCATGTGATAATGTTTTGTTTACCAAAATGAGCTATGCCACATTATTCACACTTAATTTGAGACCATTGTCCTTGTGCCAATTGTTAACATGGTCTAACCACTGTTGGAGCAATTGTGAGATCAAATAGCAACGCCTTATTTGCAGGTGTATGCAAACTTAACTAACCAGTAGTTTTGGCTTTAAGGTCTGACAAATAATTGCAAGATAGGAGATACCCAAACACCGAGCACTGAAGTATACCACACTTTTTTTGCCTTCACAAGTGTCACCCGTGATTCTAACCAAATGGTTTCAATCAGCCAACCTGTTACCTATTCAATGTAAGGATTTATATTCAGATTCACAAATCTGTCAATAATGCCTGGATGCAGAATAGTGTTACAGACCTTGGTCAGGAACAAATATGCTGTATGCAATGCATAACCACTATCTACTGCTTCAGCTACTTGTTCAAAGAAATTCATGAGGTTAAAGAAGCAGGACCTTTCTTTGACAAAGCCAAATTGTTTGAGAAAATCCACCAAGCTTTTGTTTAAAGTACTTCTTCAAAATGTTACATACAATCAGTTAGAAACAACTTGCGTATGTTGTAAAAGGATAACATGTTTCACCGTAGTTTGTGAGCAATAGTTTTCTTCAACAATGGTTTCAGTGATTCTGAATTATTAAACCCTGGTCTTCTATCTGCTTGCAGCAATACAGTCTGATAGCATATTTTACATTCAATAAAACTGCAGATATAAACACTTGTCATATTATTACAAATAACATGCAAAACATAAAATCAAAACTGATGTGCCCCATTGTAATTAAATATGGTGGTATTCATAGATATAGTACAATGTACCATGCAAACTAGCAGCAACATGCAAATATCAAATCTTTTCCATGAAATCTTGGGTTTAGGTAACATTATTTTTATATCACAAATATATATTTTTAACTTATTTTTAGATATTTTGGACATGAAATGTTTTATGCCATGCTATCACAGTTATATCAGGTGAAGCAGTCAGCCTATCCCAATTTTTATGTATTATTATTATTAATAATTGAAATACTACCATGGATATAAGTAAATGGATATCTTAATCTGTTGTCAGAAATCCTAACAATCAGGGTATAATTATTTCTACATTCCAAGTTAGGTAACATTTCATTTCTACATACTGACATTGTAGCTATGGAAACATCATTGACCTGGTTATAATTGTAACCCCACTAGACAAAGTTATATAAAACCTTCATAAATTTATTCATAGCAGTACCTACATTATTAGTAAACTGGAGCATATAAAAAACAATGTAACTGTATATGTGCTATGGATGCATACTGTTATGATGCGATATCGTCTTTTAATATTTTAATATGAATACAACAGTTTAGTTTACCATGCTCATCTCTGTAGATGGCAAGTTCTAAAAAAAACGTAATCCTTAAGAAACTGGTGGATTCATGTAACATATGAAATATTCCAATTCAACTCCTTGATTTGCCCTCTGACAACAGAGTAACATCAATCAACAAAGAATTTATATAGAAGGACCTTCTACAGAACTAGATTACATGCTCTGAAATTATGTTCAACTTCTTGTACAGTAATATTAATTGAAACATTCTGACTGCTTCTCTTTACATAGCAATAATAGTGGCACAAACAATCCTCCGGATTCTCAAAAGCTTGCACAGAGTGCAAGATCAGTGCAGGAGCTCAAGCAGGCAATATGTCTGCCGTGCGATCTAGGAACAGCCTGCAGGGGCGTGCACGAAAGCTCCTGCACTAATCCTGTATGGACGAAGCCCTTTATGCAAGTCACCCCATTTGCAGCAGAAATCCATGCAAATGAGGTGATTTTGTGATCCAGGAAGCTTGCGACCATCTGTGCAGGACTAGTGCAATCAGCAGAAATGTACTCAGTTAGTAACTGAGTACATTTCTGCAAAATCCAAAACGGAGCTATGACAGCTCCAAATAAAGGCTGCATATCATGTAGTAAGCATGCCAATGGCCAAGTATAAGGCCATTGGCATTGCAAACAATACAAAAAATAAAAAAAATAAACTTTTATTTTTTTAGCTGATCTTGGCTGTTTAAGTGTAGGGCAGCGGTGCGCAAATGGGATCGGGGGGAAATAACAAAATGAACCTAAATTAAGCATTCTAACTAAAATTAGTATTTTGCCATGCAAGTCAATGGCAGGCAGAAGACAACCTGGCCAGTGAGTAGTGGTTGCTAAGGAATGAGGCTCAGTGTGAGACATGTAATTACTCATTAGCAGGCAATCCTATGCAAATGAGGGGAAGGATAGTGAATCCCAGTTCTCCCCAGCATGTGAGTCAGGTCCCAACAGTGTAAGAGTAGGAATAGCTTGGTGCAAACCTAGGAGGTAGGTGACATCATGGGGGGGGGGTATCAGGCATACTGTAAGCGGATTGGAGCCCTGTGGCTCGGATTTGCTTCTAGCTTAGCACAGCTAAGCTAGGGGGTGTGTCTAAACCTGCCTAGCACTCTTTACAAAGCCTAAGCGGGTGTGCGCGCTGCGCACCAGGTTTTACAGGAAGAAAAAAGAAGTTAAACCAGGAAATAGCAGCACTGTGCACATTTGAGCACTCTGTTTGTGTGGTGTGCACATGGGCTTAAACAGGGAGGCAATGGGAAGGGAAAACAGCAGTAGGAAGGTAATCAAGGAGAACTAGCTTAGCTGGCAGGTGAAATGTATCAGAATCAGCCAATTACACAGGCAGCAGACCAGCCAGGCCCAGAACACAACTATAAACTAAGCAAACACCTTCCCCTCTGGTTTTTCCCTCACTCTACACCACCGGTGTATACAAGCGGGGACATTTTAATAAATAAACCTACAAAATGAGAAGGATTGCAGCAGGCAACATAGAACAACATGTGCAAGAGGCTGAGGGTGGTGAGGATGTGAATGCTGCCAAACAACCCACAGTGAGGAGATGGAGAAGAGTGTACAGACCAAGGGTATCCTACAAGGGGCTACATGAGCTGGAGATAGTGGTGCGCTATAGGGTGGACAGAGACCTCCTACAGCAAATTATTGAGCTGTACCGGCCACACCTGACACACCAAACTGAATGAGGGGAACCTATCCCAGTGGATACCATGGTATGTGTAGGCCTAGGTATACTAGCCACAGGTACCTCCCAAAGCACAACCGGGGATATCATGGGGATCTCACAGGCATCAGCATCCAGAGTATTCCACCAGTTCCTGGATGCCATGTCAGCACATGCCATTGAGCACGTATATTTCCTCAATACCGTGAGGTGTTGATCAGCAATATGCATCACTTCCACCAAATAGCAGAATACCCTGGGCTAGTGGGTGCTATAGACTGCATGCACATACGCATCAAAGCACCACCTGGTGAGCAGGGTAGGGCCTACATCAACCACAGGGGCATCCCCTCCATCAACTGACAGGTCTTAAGTGATGCCCAGGGCATTATAATGAATGTGTGTGCTGGTTGCCCTGGGAGCTATGATGATTCCCATATATGGCATCTGATGCAGCTGTACCAGAGATTTGCCAATGGGGACATCCCCTATGGTCACCTAGTGGGGGATGCTGGGTACACACTGGCGCTGTGGCTGATGACACTTATCAGAAATGCACACACACCTGAACAGCAACACCATAATGAGGCACACGCACAGGCCAGACATATAATAGAGCATGTGTTTGGGATGCTCAGGACACGGTTCCAGTGTCTGGATGCATCTGGTGCAGCCTTGCAGTATTCACCAGCTACATGTACCAAAATTGTTATGGTATGTGCTACACTACACAATATGATCCTGCAGAAACAGCTGCAGCAGGAACAGCATGGAGCAGGGCCACACAGCCCCCCCACCAATGCCAAGGCCTGCACAGGCACAGAGTGACCTGGAGGAGGAACAACCTGAGCCTGCCACAGTAAGCAGATGGAGATGTGCCCAGTATGCCATGGCTGTGGCAAAGAGACAATGCATAGCACATGCACTGACACGGTAGGGACCCAGGGAATGACACCTCTCTCTGACTCGCACATGCAGTAAAAGGGATGCCAAACATGACACTACCTGTGCTCAACCATGTATAGGGAGTGTACTATGTGCATCTGACATAGGCAGCCCTCCATCAACATCTGCAAGTCTTACACACCCTCACTGTAAGTCGATCAACCTACCAATTGCCAAATGGAGTAGAATGTGTCGTTACCTGTAGCTATGGTATGGATGTGAGCATGCAAGGGAATTGGGTGGATGAATGTTATGGCAGCAGACAGTGGACACCCATAATGACACCATGACATTTGTAACACATACTGGAGTCACCACAGTAGCCAGTACTACACAGGGTGACAAAATCTACTGCAGGAAATGTGCTGAGCGACATGTGTGTCATATGACCCACACATGCCAGTCAGAACGGTTCACATACCCAACAACAGTCTCGGCCAGCAGGACAGGTGTAGACAAACCCAAACAGAGCCTGTGCCATGGCCCCTGAATGATGGCTATGGTTAACCTCCCCCCAAGGCTTACACAGACAGACCACAGCAGGTCAGGCAATGGGATGTTAGTTCTGAAGGGTAGGAAGTCAGACAATAGTATGTAGGGCAACCAATGCCACAATCTGTAGTACACTGATATGCCTCTAGTCAGCATGATAGTTAGCAATACAGAATGAAATGGAGTACCTGACATACCATCACGGTCATAGCAAATGTGTACAAGTGCCATGTGTGACCCCCACATCCTACATAGTAATGTAATAACAGTCAGGTGTACCCCCCCGACCCTGTGTAGAAATGCAGAAATAGACAGGTGTGCCCCCCGTCCTACATAGTAATGAATTAACAGTCAGGTGTGCCCCCCACTCTTGTGTAGAAATGTAGTAATAGTCAGGTGTGCCCCCATCCTACATAGTAATGTAATAACAGTCAGGTGTGCCCCCCAATCCTGTGTAAAAATGTAGTAATAGTCAGGTGTACCCCCACCCTACTTAGTAATGTAATAACAGTAAGGTGTGCCTCCCTCAATCCTGTGTGGAAATGTAGAAATAGTCAGGTGTGCCCCCCCCACACTCCTGTGTAGAAATGTAGTAATAGTCAGGTGTGCCCCCCATCCTACTTAGTAATGTAATAACAATCAGGTGTGCCCCACCAGTCCTGCATAGAAATGTAGTAAATAGTCATGTGTGCCCCCATCCTACATAGTAATGTAATAACAGTCAGGTGTGGCCCCCCAATCCTGTGTAAAAATGTAGTAATAGTCAGGTGTGCCCCCACCCTACATAGTAATATAATAACAGTAAGGTGTGCCTCCCTCAATCCTGTGTGGAAATGTAGAAATAGTCAGGTGTGACCCCCCACACTCCTGTGTAGAAATGTAGTAATAGTCAGGTGTGCCCCCCATCCTACATAGTAATGTAATAACAGTCAGGTGTGCCCTCCCAATCCTGTGTAGAAATGTAGAAATAGTCAGGTGTGCCCTCCCAATCCTGTGTAGAAATGTAGAAATAGTTAGGTGTGCCCCCCCATCCTACATAGTAATGTAATAACAGTCAGGTGTGCCCCCACAATCCTGTGTAGAAATGTAGAAACAGTCAGGTGTGCCCCCCGCTATGCAGACATGTGGTAACAGTCAAAGCTAAATGATTGATGGATACCCTGCAGAGACAGCATGCTACCTGCTGGTGTACAACACAAAGGTCAGCACTGCAGCCCAAAATACCTGGACACAATCCACACATTCAATACAGATGGCCATACTGGGCATGCTCACACACTTAGAGAAATGAAGGCAATGTCAGTCAACAACATACTGAAAGGTCATACTGGGCATGCTCACACACTTAAACACATGAAGGCCATGTCTGCAAATACCAGTGGACCAGACATATCTGGCAGTTGCAGTTGTTAGTGCAGACACTCGTCAGTATGCACCACTCATGCCTTGCACATACAGTTGATAGGAATGCATACATATATGTCAGGACAACACACTATAATAAGCCAAAGGTAGACATACATAGATGTGTGGAAGAGGGTGACTGTGACAAGGAGCCATCCAGGCCTGTCCCGCCCAGCACACAGTCAAAGGGCCCCAAGCATAAGAGGTGCAGATGTCACTCACTGCAGATACTAGCCACCAGTTTCTGTCAGCATTACAGACTATGTGGTGCATGTGCCAGCTGTGCAACATGACTGTACAAGGAAGTAGTCATCTAGCAGCTGTCTACATGTACCTGTGAAATATGACCCTGTGTGGGCCTGCATGTGGTGTGTCAATCCCTAGATGAATGGGTTATGGCCCATGCATACACACACTGCCCTCCCCATAGCCCTATTATGACAAGCCTGCTGAGGTCATCCAGTGTGAAATACACCTTTGGGAGAGTTGCAGCCCAGTAATCTCCATGGTGCATCCCATCACTGTGTATTGCTGTAGTGTGATAGACTAGTTAGCTAAGAGTTCTAACCCCAGACTTGGCAACTGTGTCTGTGTGCATTTGTGTGCATGTCTAACTATGTAGAGAGCAATGCTTTTTAGGGTACTCAAACTCCCTACAATTCATATACTTAACTTTGTCAAGGCTGCTGATGTCACCCACCTAGAAATACACCTCTGGAACAGTTGCAGCCCAGTAATCACAGTAGCGTGTCCTGTAACTGTGTACTGCTGTAATGTGATAAAGTAGTAGGTAAGTGTTCTAATCCTAGTGTGTGTGTGTGTGTCTGTGTGACCCTGTCTGTATAGAGAGCAATGCTTTTTAGGGTACTGACACTCCTTACAATTCATATACTCAACTTTGGCAAGGCTGCTGATGTCACCCACCTATAAATACACCTCTATGAAGGTTGCAGCCTGGTAATCTCCGTAGCATGTGCCATAACTGCGTACTGCTGTAGTGTGATTTCGCACAGTGGTAGGGTTCCATCCCCACCCAGGGCAGTTCTTGGCATTTTGTGTGTGTTTCAATGTCTGTGTATGGAGTAATGCATTATAGGCTAGTCACACTCAGTACATTTCAAATGGCCTACTTTGGCAATCCTGCTGATGTCATTCATTGTGAAATACACCTTTGGGGAAGAAGCTCTCCAGTAATCCCCATGGTGCATCCTATAACAGCTCTATGCTGTAGAGTAATATAAACCTCTGTTAGGGATTCTATACCCACACATGTCAGTTGTGGATGTTCTGTGTGTGTGTGTCACTGTCTATGTAGGGAGCAATGCATTTTAGGCTAGTTACACTCAAAACAATTCGAATGGCTTACCTTGGCAATCCTGCTGTTATCATCCAGTGTGATATACACTTTGGGGAAGGAGTACTCCAGTAATCCCCGTGGCACGTGCTATAACTTTGTAGTGCTGTAGTGTAATAAACTAGTTAGGTAGGGATTCTACTCCCAGACATGACAGACGTGTGTGTGTTTGTAACTCATATCCTGTGTGGAGGTGGTTGTGAGTGTGTGACACCTATGGCCAATGTGGAGTGGGTTTTGCATATTTCTTATATGGTGGCCCAATTATATATCACAATGTCCACCATAGAGGGATAACAGATGTGAAATAGCTGAGAGGCTGGGATGCAAAGCCATATCCATACATGTGACAGCAAGGCCAGGTAATCACAGTTAGCAACTCGAGTATTACCCTGAGTAAACTCTCAACCCATGTCTCATGTACACACACACATGGCTAGGGCAACAGCCAATATGTGGGTAGTACACTGCATATTGGCCACTGATAGTAGCTATGGGGTGATAGCAGTGGGCTACAGAGGGCATGGCACCCTGTCCATCTGTCCAATATGCACGTACATGCAAACAGTGCACCTTCCCCAATGGACACCTACAACACCTGTGGTGCCATCCCATGTGACCCACAAAGGACATACCATGCCTGACAACATGCCCTGTATTGACAGATGCCACTGACACCAGGGGAATGCCAGTAGCATACTAACATTGTAGGTGCAGGGTAAACCTGCCTCCCATTACCTGTTCCCACCACAGGTGGGTAAGACTGGCACATCTGATGATAATCTGTGTTCACAACATGGGCCAGACACCCCCAGTACAGTTCCACAAGTCACTGTGCATGCATGTGGGAGGTGTGCACATCCCAGACACCGTCCATGTCATGGACTAAGGAACACATACATGGCAAGCAATGCACAGCATTGGCCATGCACAATAGTCACCCAGGTGACTGGATGGGGGATACAATACCCACCTTTGAGCAAATGCAGAAACTACAGGCCTGAGCCACAGTGCAGACCATTGTCATGTGACCTGATGCCAAGGTATACCCATCACCTAGCCTTGTACAGCTGTCTGGCACAGTTGACCACCACACACCCATGCAGACACGGATGCATGCATGTCAGTACTGGCACACTATGTATTTGTGTGTGTTGTATTGTGTGTGTATTCACATCCACATTCCCTACAACCCCCATGGGCATACTGTAGCATGCTGTCTGATGTCAGACACCTTTCCATACCCTTTGTCCATACAACCCCGTATGACCTGTGTGGTGCATGTGACACCTGCACAGTGATGTGTTGTGCCAATCCCACTACTGATGAGTTATAATCCTGGTCCTGCCAAGTGTATCAATGTGTGTGTCCCTGTGAGAGTGTGGCTGTGCTGATGCTGGCACCTATTCATGTGGACAGGCACGTGTACGTCATCTTCCATATAGCTACCATATCCCTGTTGCAGATGTCACTCACCATCACATATATGTTCTAAGGTCTCCACAACAGGTAACCCATGTGGCACATCCAATAACTGCATAGAACTGTGATAGCACTACATAGTCATCAGGGGTTTGATACCCTGTGCTGGTATGTGTGTGACACAAACATGCCTATGTTTTACTCTTCCAACCCTCCCTGACTTGTCTTTACCTCTGTCTGCCTCACCCACTCCATCTCTGGTGGATGTGGAGACCTACACCTGATTTGCTTAGGCAGCAGCATATGTATTTTAAATGATGCTCATGATCAGCTGATGTCCTCTGCACAAATTGCAGCCCTCCCCTAGCTGACTGCATGTGGAACAGCTGTGGTAACATTCCTATAGCCAATTGCATGGAAACACTCCAATATGTAGGAATATCATGTTGGTGTTGGCCCCTTTCATTCACTGTGAGCAGGAACTAGATCTGTTGTTTGGCAAACAACATCTCAGATGGATTGGGGATTTACCTCTAACAACATACACTGTGGAAACAGGGCAACACACAGGAGGGGGATGCACCTGACCTGACTACAGACTGTAAGTGCTGCTATACTGCATTTGGAGTAATGTTGGTTTAACAGTGTGTGTGGATATGTCTGTCCTACATGTCTCAATACCTGCCATGTCAATTCCATGTTTATGAGGAATCCCCATCTGAAGGGTCATCTGCAGACTGGGCAGTGTGTTGTGCCTTTGGTTTCATGTGTTACCCACAGAGCCTCTATCTGTGGACTGGAGAAGGTAGTGTAAGGATTGCAGTCTGTAGATGGTGAAAGCCGTGACAGTTACTGACTTCATATCCCTCATAGGATATATGTTGCAACAAACCCCGTTAGAACAGTAAATGAATGAGGTTATCACAACAACATGTCAATATTGGCCTTGTGTAGGTTCTTCCAGCCACAACTCTGTCAACCTGTGTACATATGTCATGCATGAAGTGGTGCATTTGTGCTGTACACCATAATTAGTGTCATCATATCTGATAACAAGCCAGTGAGATATCAGACTGCTACACATTATGTACATTAGGGGTTATATTTTATGAAATAACCTGGACATTATGTGGATGTTTGTACAGTACTGAGGTCTGTGTACTTATGGTGAATGTCGACAGTGTTTGTATTGTTAACATGTACCCTAGCCTGTGTACAGACTGTGGTAGATGTCATTGTTCTAGTTCCCATCCTATCTGATGTTACATACTGCTCCACTGTATGGTACTATATTGGCGTACATATTTGTAGGCCATACACACACATGTATCATACCACAGACAGCCATCAGCCCAAACTGTGTAGCAGCCCAGTATATGTAGGGTCAGTCTGTGAGTGGTACATATGAGGATGGTGTTGAACCGATAGTCCGTAATATTATGCTAGGTTAACATATGTGGCTGTGTTCACATTGGTTGTGGTTATGCACTTTCACACAGGTATATCTTACCCTGTGCTGTGACATGCCTGTAGAGCCTGCTATATATGCAGGTACATGTGCATTCCCCCATAGGAGATGTAGGCCAGTGTTGAGCCAGTCCACCTGTAGCCTGCAGAGTACATTGTTACATGCCTAGCATCTTACTGCACTTACCCAGTGAGATGTCATGTACAGATACTTGCCAGATGTACTGCTGCTGCGCCTCCCTTAGCAGTCATGTATATCAGACAGAGCAGTGGAATGCTGTACAGATGTATGTCAATATCTAGTGGGTAGTATGTGGCCATGGCACCCCTGTACCAGTGGTTATTATGTGTCAGGTCAGACAGAGGTGTGTGAATGCATAACATATGTTGGAAAATGTATACCAGTCGTTATGTGTTATACCCATCTACATGGCTGTCTACATCCATATTGACAGGCATGGTACACATGTTGTGCACTAAGGGATTATGTGTATACCTCTGGACTGTACAGAATGTGTCAGAATGTCCACATATATTGGCCAATATCTCTACTGCAGTCCACAGGGGCATTAAGTGCTAGCAGCAGTACTTTACTATGATGTCCTTCAGATGTCTGTCAGTAGCCAATGGCACACATGTTATAAGAAGATACGACCTCCCACACACACCATGTCTGTAAAGACAATCCCAATGACAGTAGCAATAGTCTACTGATATACCTGCTATACATACCTGACATCGCCTTGCACTATGACTTTGAGACTATATGGTGGAAATATATGTACATATAATTATCCAGATAGCCATATATATATATATATATATATATATATATATATATATATATATATATATATGATTACACATGTGTAATACATTCAGTTACCACTGTCATGGCAACCACCTACTATAAATCCCTACAGTATGTGGGTGTGGTCCCTTTAAATTTCCTGTGTGATGGACAGCCTTCCTGTGTGTGGGCATCAGTGTTACTGACAGCAGGTAGCAATACCTCTTACAGGAGAACCGGCACACTCAGGGCAGCCACATATTTGTAGGGGGGGCCAGGAACTACAGACAGAGTGTGAGTAGAGTTGTGTTATGCTTTGTATATTACTGGTGTTACAAGGTGTGTGTGTACGTACTAGTTTACCTTGGAAAGCAGTCTGTCTGCATAGCTCACAACTGTGGGCCTATCCCCTTGCTGGCCAGAGGTATGCCTATCATGTTTTGCCTGTCCACCACTACATCAATTTCTGTTTCTAACCTCAATTCCCTAAGGGTATGTTGCAGACTATCCTGTAACACCAGCAACTTGCTTAGTGTATGGCAACAGTTTTCCACATATGTACCTGTATTCCAGCCTCTGTCCTCCACCTACATACCAAGTTTTGCACATATGACATGCTGTCGGGTGTTGTTCTGTAGTGGGCTGTGAGTATATCACACCGCCATTGCTACCATCAGTCCACTACTGTTGTGTCCCCCACACATATGGTGGGGCTGGGGCCATATACGTATGAGTGTCACCTACACAATACATGTGTGCCCTTATGCACTCCAGAGGCCAGTGTATGTAACAGTGGTATATGGCCCTGTATTATTGTGTCTGGGGGGGAGCAGTATACATGACCTAGGCTGTTAAAAAATGTGGGGTTATCAGAGGTGAGCTGCCTTAAGGTATCTTGATGTACAGTACCGTATACTTCACCTATATTTACATTACTTTCATAAATTGGGTTAATGCAAGCCTACTGCCTCCTGCCATACAGACTGTTCTGTTTGTCAGTGTGCTTGTGATGGTGTCAGTTATGCCTTGTTATGTAACAGTTACAACCCATTTGGTCACATGACATCTTTACCACCTACTGATTTTGTACAGAGTGTAGATAGAGGCTGCTGAACTATACATCTGCATTACATACTGTTGATTGTTTGGTATCCTGTAGCCCAGTCTGTCTTCACTATTGTACAATTTGATGGGTTTGGCCTGGACAGCAACAGTTTTGAATCTTTCCAGACTACTGTACTAGTATAACTGTTTCACAATTGCATTCCTCGGTTTATATGGATGTCAGTGTCTGAACAGCTATATGACATGGCATTTAGAACTGTAATAGTACACAATCAAAGGTTTTCCATTTCTGCAAACCTGTGTGTGGTGTTTTTCCTATGACCTCTCTGTGGGTAAATGTTGCAGGCAACGATTGTCATTTGTATGGGTGGCCCATACAGTGTCCAGTTGTTCAGGTGTTAACTGTAGGCATAGCGGCTGTTCCATATTGTGCACACCTTCTACATATGTATCTTACTGTACATATATCTGCGTGTTTATGTGTAGTCACATGTATATCTATATATATGTGTATATATATATATATATATATATATATATATATATATATATATATATATATATATATATATATATCAATGGGATCCGGACACATGCTCGACTAGCATATGTCTGAATCACAAAACATCGAACACACATACACGAAAGCGCTTAACATCGACAAGTGCTTCTGTGTATGTGTGCCTGTTTCGTAGATTGGACTACAGTGCGGGTAAGGGAAAATTTCCTTTTCCCCGCTGTAGTGCGATCTCGGAGTGAGAATAATAAAGTGGGGGAGTGTGGGGGGTGCAAATGTAGATTTTATTTTTTGAACTACACATACATGGAAGTGTTTTTCGATATTAAACGCCTTTGTGTATGTGTGTTCGATGTTTTGTGATTCGGACATATGCTAGTCGAGCATGTGTCCTAGACCCATATGTATATAAAGGTATATTTGTATCTGCATATCTGTGTCTGTGTATCTGTATCCTGGGGATGTTGATGGCTTCCATATTTTACATTTCCTATGGGAGGCAGACTGTACTGCATGATATGTTACCAATACAAACCTGACGTCATACAGGTGGGATGTAGTACTGTTACCATCTTGTGCCCATGTTGTGTCAGGTCCTGGTTATGGGATCTGCAACACTTGGTAGTGTATTGCAGGGCGGATGTGTTTGGCTGTGGGGGGATGCGTATTCGTGCAAGATGTATAGTGTGTGAGGCCTCTTAACCACATTAACGGTGCATGTGGACATATGTGTTTTTGTTAATCTGCCATTGCTATCTACAGATGTATGGCCATATATACCTATATATATATATATATATATATATATATATATATATATATATATATATATATATATCTGCTTACATATATATAACAATGTCCATATATACCTACATAGATATATATCTGCGTACACATATGTAACTTGCTGTGTATATGTAGACATATAGGTGTAGACACATATATGTGTCGATGTAGGCATTTGCATGTATATATGTTCATGTTGTTGTTGTGTCATTTGGCTTTTCCCGGTTAGGGGTCGACACAGCGGAACTCCAGTCTGTTAATGATTGGCAGTAGATTTTTACATGCTGGCTTGCCGGGCCTAACGCACAACCTTCAACGAAGAAACGCCCATTCACGCATGTCGCCACACAGAAGATGCTCTAACTGAGAATCGAACGGGCAATGTCTAACTGTGAGGCGACAACGCTACCGCAGCACCACCACCACAGTGTTGTATGTATATATGTTCATATACATTAATATATATGTATATATTTTTAGAAATATATATATATATATATATATATATATATATACATATATATATACATGTTTTATCTGTTTAGATTTTAATATATTTACACACACGTACATCTACATGTTGGTATACATTCTCTGTACTGTTGCATGACTGGACTGGATGATATGCTTCTGAAAACACTGGATTTATTTATATCTGGCATGGCTTAGTGGTAAATCCCTTTGTGTATGGTGTGTAGGGGCCTGGGTTTATGCCTTGCAGAGGATGTTTATTTTGTTGCTGGGCAGAACAAGGGCCATTGGCTACAGAGTGATTAAGGCACTTTTAAGCAGTTGTAAGCAAGTTTGTGTGACGGTAAGCACTGCTAACTTCTGTTCACACTTTCTTCTACTCAGTTAGCTTCCATATTGCTTAATCTGTGTAGGCAGTGCTTACAGTCGCATAAACAGGCTTAAACCCGCTTATTGCTGCTTAAAAGTGCTTACTCCCACTTACCCCACGTTAATTTCTTTAAAAGAAAAGAAAAAGGGGTTGACAGGAAAGTGGTGAAAAAAGGGGCACAAAGAGGGAAAGACAGTAGGGAAAATAGCCAGGGATGTGTAGGAAGGCTGAAGGGAAGGTCCATAGCTGCCCATTTCTTCTACAGCAACAGTTGTGCATATACACTGAATTTTGAGGCAGATTTGGACACTCAAACCCCTGTGTGGGGATGAGGGCAACAATAATAAGTTGTGATGCCAATTAGACCAGATTACATGTGTCCAGTGGACACATATGTGAAATGGACAGCGATGTATGGGGTGAGATTTTTTTTGTGGGAACAGATTGCCCTTTTTTTCTTTTTCAGGTGAGAGTGGGATGTTGGGGAGGGGTAGTAGGTATATATGGGGAGGTAGATTGGGTAGGTTAACAGACAAAACAAACAAGATGCATACAGGGGCAGTATATGACACATGTGGGGGTAAACACCCAGGACGGGGAGGGGTGTTTGGAAGTCTCAAGCCCATGAGCCCCCAAATGGAAACAGTGGGACTGAGGTCCCCACCCATGGGCAGTCACCACTGCACCTTCATGGCCCCAAAGGTGGCTGTGCTGGGGGCTGGGTAGGAGGAGTAGGCTCACCCTCTAATTGCATCACACAGCCCTCAAGCTGGTGTAGCTGGTCTCGATTCTCCTTGTTGAGCTCCCTACGCACCATGGCCAGGACCTGACGGCAGGTGACAGGTACCTCTCTGCCCCCACTCCTGGTGTGGGCTGAGCCCCATCCCCTGCGGCAGTTCCACCTGAAGGTGGTGCAGGGCCAACGGAGGAGGAGGTCCCAGGCTGAGCATCAGACATGCTGTTACCCGGTGCCAAGGCCAGCTGAGGTGCGACATGTGGGTCTGCTAGGACTGGCCTTCCCATACAAGCTATGGTGTTGCAGTTTTAAGAAAGATATCAGTCATAGTCAACAGCATTCAGGAGTAGTTGTAACAGCATGCATAGGTATTCCCATTAACCCAAGACACCAGTTTATAACAGTTGCAGATCAAGCAGAAACACATGCATATATGAGACAACAGTGGCCATTACAACAGCATGCAGGTTTCATTGATGGCAACAGGCCACCAATATGGGAGTATTTTAACATGGCACATGCATAGAACCAAATGTAAATATTTATAAACCAACAGGACACATGTCCCAACAAAAGTTTGGAGTGTACACGTACCCATTGAGGTGTGTAATAAGGTTATTGTTGCACATATGGAGGTGGTGAGAGAGAGAGGTCAATTAACAACTAATATATCCCTGTAGTTTTCATAGCTTTCTTAGTCACTGCAGTGATCTGTCCCTTACATGTATTATTATACTACCCAATGTCCTTACTTTGTACAATGGTATGTTTGTAGATTAGTATATGCGTGGACCGTGTGGGACTTTCTACACATACTCCCAGATTCCATGCTTGTAGACAAGTATATACATGACCTGTGTAGTACCTACAGTCTACATCTCTTACCTGTTATAGCTGTGGAGGAAATCTTTAACACTACCTGACAAGTTCTAGACATACTCCCATATTCCATGTTGCTGTTATACACATACCTAACAATCTGTTACTGCACACACTCTGGTCAAGGCATGACAGGATGCAGGTGTTAATGTGATACATATTGAGAATTGCTGTCATAGACTTTGGGTGAGATGCTACAATGACAGGTTTGTTTCCATATACATTCTCTTTTTATGTTGAGATCTGACTATCCATTATATGTCAGTTTAAGCTGCCTACATTTCTTGGATCATTACACTGATTTGTCAGGGGAACAGTTTACCGGGCAGCAGATTTGGGCCACTTATCTGAACATGCTGGACAGATCGAACAGTTGAGGAGTATGACTATGCATACAGCTTACTACATGAACATTCTGCTACAGTCTGTACAGTTGATGGTTATGATTATGCTTACAGCATACTATCTGAACATTCTAGTAAAGTCTGTACAGTTGCTGGGTCTAATTATGCAAACAGCTTTCTGTCTGAACATTCACGCAAACTCTGTGCAGTTGTGGGGTATGATTATGCCTACAACTTACTACCACTCCCGGGATTTGAACCCGTGCTGTGTGTGATAAAAATATTACAGTTGACATCACAGTACAGTGTGCTATCACGGAATTGGTGTAAAGCATTCCAATGGTTTCTGTCTGTCTCCCTCAGTTGTTCTATATGACTGACCTCTTGGGACTTCCAACATTGTTATACTGAACTTCCTACACATTTTAACTACATTCAGCAGTACGGGTACACTGCTTAATACAACAGTACTATTTATATAATGCAACACTGCAACAACATATGAAAGCAGGATGTACACAAGCACTCTAGGGATATACTTTTATTCACAAGATATTACACCTTTATTTCCATGTAACCTACATGACAGTCTTCCTGCCATATTGTCTGATTTATTCAGTACATCCCATACACAATACACTTCTTTACTGGTACAACACTTTCTAGAACTGTTATATTTATTTGTTATGACAGTACATGCGGGAATATTACTAACCTGCCTCTAGACACAGCCTTTGCAGCCTAGCAACATGGGCTTGCTGGTTCACAGCCCACTCATCTGCAGCTGTCAGTGAAATACAGTGATATTTAGCTATTACCTATCCATAGTATACACAAGCTAGGCAGTCATTATCTACGTAGCAGAATGGGTACTTACTCAGTGCTGCGGCATCGGCCATCTGCCTTGCTTCTTGGATCCACTGGTCCAAGAGATCACCCTCCACCTCTTCAGGTCAGCATGGTGATGCCTGACCTGCTCACCAGTCTGTGGTATACCAGTGGCACTGGTGAGGTCACGGGCGAGACTGTCCCAGGCCTCCACTGTATACAGAGAGCCCTGGTACTGGCCCTGCAGTAGTCTCTCCTCATGGTGTTTTACCAGGAGTCATCTCATGAGTCTGGTCTCCTGAGTGCCTTCCCCAACGCCAGCCATTCTGCCTACAGCAGGGAGCTGCAACCAGGTATGGGAATTAATGGTGCCTGTGAGGTTTAAATACAACTGATGTCCCACACTTTCCTGTGACTGGATGGTTTTGAAAAGGCTAAGCTGTGGGCACACCTGCTTACCTAATGTTGACATTGCTTAAAGGGGCATACCACTGGGCAGATTGAGTTAGCCAGCCTACACATTGCTTACCCCAACTAAGCTGAGCTGTGCAATGCTTAGCATTGCTTAATATTTAGTTTGCTTTATATTTTCCTTTTGGCATTGTTGTATTATTTGCTACATGTTATATATGTGTCTGGTATCCGTGATTCATGTGTACATACACTGTATGGGATCCTGTGGACCTCAACATTTTATTACAATAACACCTCACATCTGGCCTTACTGCATTACTCCAGTTCACATACTTATGTTATGTAGCAGGTTATACAACATCACACTGTACATAGATTCCTTTCATGTGTTCAGTTTGATTTCCTATGGTGAGGATTTGTTTGTTGAAAACTTAATCTTGTGTACTGCTATGATGGCTTAGTGGTTAACTACTGTGACTGTAGTGTACAGGGTCTTGGGTTCAAGATTTGCAGAGGCTGTTTATTTTGTTGCTAGAACGTTGGATACCGAGTGGTTAAGGCACTTTAAAGCAGTTGTAGGCAGGTTTGTGCAGAGCTAAGCAGTACTTCTGGTTACAGTTTCTTACACTCAGCTTCTACTTTGCTTAATCTGTGTAGGCAATGCTTACCCCCGCACAAACTCACTTAAACACGCTTACTAGTGCTTACATATGCTTACTACTGCTTATTTGTGCTTAACCCTGCTTACTAGTTATAGCAATGCTATACAGCAAAAACATTTTCATACACAGATTTCACATGGAAAATGGAATGTGCTGTAGTGGGACACGAACCGGGAATGTCTGCTCTGCCCACTTCACTACTGCTATACTGCTTCATTTGCATATATCTTCCTTGTTATCCTCTTCAGTCATTTAAGCTGCATTAACTGTAGCTAAGCAATGGGCACACCCGTGCACCTACGGTTAGCTTTAATCGGATTTTTAACAAAAATAAAAGGGTTTCTTCTTTTAATTTATATGTCCTGTTGCTGTTGTACACATGGGGGACTGTTGGTGGGGATATGAGGACACCTATGAGCGATCGCGCTCATTTCTTAACAGCTTCTGCTGTTCTACATTGAAGGGGCGTGTTTATTCTGACAGCTCTGCTCTCAGACATGCCCCCTGCACTTGTACACGCTCTGTGTAAGCATAGGAGCTCGGGTGCTCAGCGTGCCTTTATTATTATGCATGGCGTGCTGCAATCCTGCTCCTACACGGGCACCTCCGTGCAGGACTAGGCTAGTCCTGCACAGAAGATTAGTGAATCCTGGGGAATGTCTTTTATGTTGAAAATATATAAAGATTTAAAAAGCTATTTTGTTATAAAAATGATGCTAGCAGGCCTAAGAATTTTGTTGAAAGAGTTATTATTACCTTTCCTCACTATAACTGTGCGATGTATAAATGTGTGAGAAAGAAATGACATTTTGATTCATCCAGCCAATAACAAAAAATAAAAAATTAAAATTGTATGCTAACTGTAACACTACTAACATGATGTATGCTGGGCTTCTACATCATATATATCATTTTATGCTGGTAAAAGTAGTCAGAAATGCAAGGTTTGAGGGATGAAACATTTGTTTGATACAAAGACAAGTCAGTACTCAATACTAATACTTACTGTAATTAGTTACAATGTCGCACATCAGTTTAGTCTTCAAACTTTGAATGTTACTTATGAAAATACAGCAGACTGTAACATTTACTGGATACAAGCATTACTCCTTATTAATCTGAGCAGGTAAAAGTGCAGGGCTTATTGAATCAATATCATTTAAACCTGCATTAAAAAGGAGACCAGTGGTTCACTATAACTAAGCTGAATAATGTATTCTTTCATTATACAAAATTAATAGTTCATAAACTATTTCCTATAACACCTTGAAAAAGTACTTGTAAGAAACACTAGTTAAATTTATTAGTCTATTGTTTCATATAATGTGAATACAAATATTTAATATTTTCCTAGCCTCCTGAGCTGGGATTTTTTTTCATCCTGTAATACATTAATACATGATATAACATGGTACCAGAGTGAAGTGGATTTTTTAACATGATTTCATAATTTTGTAACACATGGAACTCCCTGTCTGTTAGGCATCAGCTTTTTATTTCAGTTAGTCATTCTGAAAGATTCCTGCCAAGTTCGTGACTTTGCCATATGGATGAATTTTATTTAGGTTGTTTTTACATTTTACATCATATGCATTTGTAATCTCTCTTATTTTATTTACTACTTGTCTAAACTAAAATAAAATGCTTTTCTTGTTTGAAGTGCAAAACATTTGTTTTAATTGTTGTGAGGTTTTATTCTGTCTACCTCATTATATCTAGTTTCTTATAGACATAATCACTGCCATCATCTGAAGTTTAGGCTCAGAATGACTACACACTTTAGCTGCATCACACAAAAGTTAAAGCCCTGGCTTTGTTCCAGATGACCTATATTTAATTTGCAGCATGGGAAGCAGAGGGTCAGTGCTGGCAAAGATAGAAGTAAGTGGCCAACACTGGAACTAAGGAGGTTTTCTGGACTTCCTGTCACAGCAGTATTAAGAACCTCGTGACCACCAACTTTAAACTGCATACCACTTGTTGAAAGAGTTTGGCATGAGAGAAAGTCCTCTTGCATCTAATAAAGGTAGCCATTGTGGAGATTATAAGGCTGCTGCAGAGTGCATGTATCTTTGGAGGAGAGCTAGAGCACACTCCTTGGCAGCAATATTACACTACAATGGCATTCTTGATCTCCTCTCTAGCTCCAGGCATGGGTTAGGCTGAGTCCAAGGGAGGATAAGATAGATCCATTAGACCTGATGAATGAAGAGAGAAGCTTCGGGCAGGTGAAAGTCAGTTACAGAGAGAAAGGAGAAGGAAAATTACTACACTTCAACCACCAATGACCTTATAGCCACAGGGCAATTTGTCTCAAAACTAGTCATTATGATTGAAAAGTTTGAAAGGTACTACAATGCATATAAAAAGCTACTATATCTGAAAAAATCAGTCTACCATTTTCCTGCATGCTGCAAGTGAAGCAGTTATAGAGGTATTTGACTTCCGCGGTGGTGCAGCGGTAGCGCTGTTGCCTCACAGCAAGAGGTTCTCCCATTCGATTCTCGTCTTGGGTTAGGAGTGCCTTCTGTGTGGAGTCTGCATGCCTTCCCCATGGTCGAGTGGCCTCCGAAAGACATGCGTGAACGGGCTTGCCTTCGCTGAAGGTTGGGCGTCGGGCTGGCAACTTGACACTATAAAAAAACAACTGCCAATCATTAGCGGACCGGAGTTCCGCTGTGGCGACCCCTAACTGGGAAAAGCCGAAAAGACAAACACCAACAAGTCTTGCTATTTTAAGACTCATGCTAATGTTTGTTTGTGTCTTTTGGCTTTTCCCGGTTAGGGGTCGCCACAGCGGAACTCCAGTCCGCTAATGATTGGCAGTAGATTTTTATGTACTGGCTTGCCGGGCCTAACGCACAACCTTCAACGAAGGAATGCCCATTCACGCATGTCACTACACAGAAGACGCTCTAACTGAGAATCGAACGGGCAACATCTAACTAATGAGTCTTGAAATTTGAAATAGTTGCATATATGAACATATTGGATATGTAGTGTATGCAATAGTTTGAAGGTATGACTAGTTTTTTTTTTTTGTTTTTTTTTTGGTTCAAAGTTGGTCAACTTCAGGGTATGTCAAGTAGAGAAGATGTCGAATTTGTTTTATCAAATTAGGGCAACTGGGTGTGGATTGGGATGTATTATAAAAAAAGAGTGTGTGTATTAGTGATCTTGGGTTAGGTTTGGAGATATGACTCCAAGAGGGGAGAGCTTTAGTGATGGGCTTGTGTATGTGTGTAGGAGCATTCAAGAGTATCTGTAGGTTGGAGTTAGCATGGGGCTTAGAGAAGGAGACATGTTATGCTTTAAGCTTGTAAGTATGCATGTGTGTTGATTGCATGTGTCTGTGTTTACTGTTACTGTAGGAGAATGAATGTTTATTGGCCTAATGTGTAGGGTCAAGGTTGGGGGGTGTGGTTAAGGTTGGGTTTTGCACATCTAAGTACGGTGGCCCAGGTATGCCGTTGACTTAAAAAACATTGATGCAACCTCACTGTGTTAGAATTTATTTCCCATATCAAGATGTGTTAATCTAAAAGTTTGATATTCATTTATTTATTGGTATTTGTTTACCAGGAAAGGCCACTGGGCCAAGCAGAGCCCATTTTCAGTGGTGGCCCAGGGATGAAGCTGTCCTTTCATCTGTCTTTTCATATGAGGATAAAGGACTACAATCTGAAAAAGAGATGGACTCATTTCATTCTTTACTTTGTATGAGCTACCTGTTCAGCGATTAGACTTGTTTCTTTAGCCCAGCTTGAGTAACTGCTTCTTAGTTACTTTCCTTGTTCTACTGTTTATTTAGTTGGATATTGTTCATTGTTTGAAACTTATTTTTTTATCAGTGTGTGTGTGTGTGTGTGTGTGTGTGTGTGTGTGTGTGTGTGTGTGTGTGTGTGTGTGTGTGTGTGTGTGTGTGTGTGTGTGTGTGTGTGTGTGTGTGTGTGCTGTGTGTGGGCGTTATCCAAATTTTTTACCAGTGATTAAAGGTGAGGAACTGATGTATTTCAATGTTTTGCCAGTACAAAAGAAAGAAATTATAGGGCTGTATTTGGTCTTAATTTTCTAACATTCTAAAATACATATTTATTTATTTATTTGACATTTGTTTACCGGGGTGGTCTAACTGGGTCTACAGAACCTGTTTTCAGCAGAGGCCCGAGGAGAAAAGCTCCACATATAGTACAATACAAATAGAGTATAATCCAATACAATAAAAATTACATTAGAAATACTATACAAAAATAAGTTGAAAGAACAAACTGCTACAAGATGTTGTAATATATTACTACACATCTAGGCAATTCTATACAGTTAAAACATTGCAGACAATAATAGTCACTCTCACCATACATGATGTAGATCTCTCTCACTATACATGATGTAAATAGTGTCCAAAAAAAGTACAAAGGTGTGACATTGACTGTTATAGTACATGTAAAAAAGAATATTAGTTTGAGTTAGGAAAATAGCAGTCAGAAAGTTAATGATGCAGACAGATAGTGAGGGAGAATAATAAAGAATAGAAGCAATAAAGCCTGAGCAGCGGCTTAAGGATATGGTATAGAAGCAGAGACAGAGTTAGAAGAACGTTAGGATCTTGCAGTCTGTGAGGGATTGAAATGTGACAGAAGAGGAAGACCTGATCATTAGGCATGCTTTATGCAGTAGCAGAGCCATGCATTTTTGAGATGATTTTTTAAAGAGGCTTTGAAATGGGTTAGGCCAGGCATAGACCTGGTAGCTAGAGGTAGTGAATTCCAAAGTATAGAGACAGAGTATGAATACAAAGAGTGATCAGGTTTTCTTGTGGGTTTTGAGATAGTTAAGAGATTTTTGTTTTCTGATCGTAGGGATCGATTTGGTGTGTAAGGTGTGAATAGATTGGCTAGTGCAGGGCAGGCAGTGGGCTTGAAAATAAGGTTGTGCAAGGTGGATAGCCAAATAAAGGCAAGTTGGTTGGAGAGTTCAAGCCAGTTTAATTCTAGGAGTTATTTACAGTGGTGTGTATGACATTTAGAGTTTGTGGCAAACTTTGCAACTTTGTTGTAGCACTGTTCCAACTTGCTTAGGGTAGAATTTTGTAAGTTAGTTAAGATAGGGGCACCATAAAGAAAGGAGGGAAGTAAAAATGTTTTTACAAGGGTAGTTTTGGTTGCTGCAGTAAAGGAATGCTTGATTCTATATAAGAGTCCCAGTTTTTGATGAGTTTTCTTTATATTTTGCTGTATATGGGGGTCAAATGAAAGTTTATTGTCAATGATAACACCTAGAAGTTTGGTTTCCTTCATTATTTCTATGACTCTGTTGTCAGATGCAAGGATGTTGAAATGATTAGTGACAGGGGAGGTGTTTTGGGGATGAAAGACTACTAGTTTTGTCTTCTTTGGATTAAGAAAGAGTTGGGCATTCCTTAGCCAGGACTCACCTGCAGTAAAGGACTGTTGAGTTTTTGAGAGTAGTTCTGGTAGTGATTGAGCAGTGCAGATTATGTGGAATCATCAGTGTGTTGAATGAGGGTCCCAGGGTGAGAGGCAGTGTGAAGATTGTTTGTGAAAATGTTGAAGAGTAGGGGTCCTAGGATGGAGCCTTGGGGGACTCCAGTAAGGTTTTGGAGAAATGGTGAGAGTTCGTTGGACCATATCACTGCTTGATTCCGATCCTTGAGGTAGCTCTGAAACAATTTTCCTGTGTTACGTGACAAGCTTAAGTTAAACAGTACATTCAAAAGTAACGGGTGAGGCACTGTGTCAAAGGCCTTGAAGAGATCAAGGAATACTGAGGCTGTATAGCATCCTGCATCTCTGGCCTTGTTCATGGTCTCTGTAAAAGATAATAGGGCAGTAACTGTGCTATGGCTAGGTTGGAATCCATGTTGGGTTTTGGTTAAAAGATTGTTTTGCAATAGATATTGCATTACCTGCTGATGGATACCTCTCTCGAGAATTTTGGATATGGGTGATAAGATGGATATAGGACGGAAATTGGATGGATCAAAAATGTTGCCTCCTTTGTGGATGGGAGTGATGTGAGATTGTTTCCATATGGTAGGTACTTCTGATTTGGATAAAGACCTTTTTATAAGGATACTGATTGGGTAGGTAGCTGGGTTAGCAGCCAGTTTGAGCTAGTATGGGGGGAGATTGTCAGCTGAGGTAGAGCAGGACTTTAGTTTTTGTAACAGTTTTTTAATGTTGTCAGTGGGTATGGGCTGAAATGAGAATGGGGTTCGTATGACATTTTGTTGAGTGTGGGGGGGTTAGTAACGACAGGGTTAGAAGTAGTTGATGGCCTGGGTTGGTGTCTGAATAGGTTGGATGGTGGGGGGGGCAGCATTAGGGGTGTTAGCAGGTCTGAAATTGGTTCTATGAAGTGCTTGTTAAAGTTTTTGGCTATTTGTGATGGAGCTGTATCAGGTGATAGAGTGTGCTCTCCATTTCTTCCAGGGTTAGGTAGAGAAGATATGGAGTGCCAAAATTTACTGGGGTTGATTTTATGCTGGAATTGAAGCTGGGAATAATATGACTTCTTATCTCTGTTGATTAGTTTTGTCACTTTGTTACATAATATTTTGAAATTGACATGATTTTGTTCATTTTTGTTTTGTTTCCAGGTTGACCAGGCTAGGTCCCTTTGCTTCATCAGGTGTTTACATTTCTTAGAGAGCCATGGTGCTGAGTTCTTTTTGATTATTTTCATACGAATGTGAGCTTGTATATTAAATATGTGAAGGAAGGTGTTATTAAAGTATAGTACAGCATCATTAAGGGGTAGTTGTTTACGGGGTGTCCAATCTATTTCCTGTAGGAGATTGCTGAATTTATGCTGACAAAAATTAGTCGGGTTCCTAACTGATTTATAGTGTGTACTCTTAGTTGTTAGGAGTTTGTTCTACAAGAATAAGCTGGTAGATGATCGCTCAGGGAGCTAGACAGTGTACCATAAAAGGGGTAATTGGCAGGGTGGGATATTAGAATCCAGTCTAAGGTGGATTGGCAGGTAAGATCTTTACTGTATCTTGTTGGAGCATTGATAAGCTGAGAAAACCCATACAGATTTATACTATTTGTGGGGGAGTCGGAAGCTATGGTTTGCCAATCTATATTTACGTCTCCTAAGATTACTGTTTCAAGGTTTATTTTTTGGGATGTCCAGGATATAATATTTTCCAACATCGGTATATTGTTACCTGGTGGGATATATATTACTATTATGCAAATTATTTTTGATATAGTGAGGTTCAAAAAGGAGATTCGTAACTCAGCATTGGAAAAAAATGGGTATATTACTTGTGTAGGGTGTGATGTTGAGTGTAGAGGGATACAGAAGTGCTATCCCTCCCTCTTTTTTAGATATAACTCTTCTGGTTATTGCAAAATGTGAAGGCATTATTTCTGAGTCTTTTACATTGGGGTGTAGCCATGTTTCAGTAAGGGCTAGTATGTCAGGTTTATTTTGATCAATCCAGGCATGCAGCGGGGGTATTTTATTACATATATTCTAAGGTTAAGAGTAAGTATGTTTAAATCTTTGGGGTTACTCTTGTGATTAGGCTTAGAAGGTGGGCCAGGGTTAGGATGTATGTCTCCAAATTTGAGTAGATAGGTAATGAGGAATGCATACCATGGAAAGTGTTTTTTGTTCCTAGGTGACGGTACTGGTGTCAAGTGTGGTTTCATAGGAGGTGAGGAGGCCAGTTTGTGGCTTGAATAGAATGGGAGGGTATAGAGGAAAAGCTGGGAGGAGATATGTGAGAAGCTGTGTTGTTTATTGGGGAGAGGGGAGATTGTTGATGTGTATTGGTGTGTGAGGGTATGCGAGGATATAGCTGTAGTGAGGTTGGGAATTAATAGTAAAGAGGCTCGGCAAGTTAGGGGGAGCGTGTCAACTGTGATAGTGGGCTTAACAATAGAACAAGTGGAATGTGAGTGTTTGAATGTAGTATCAGGTGTAAATAAAGATTGTTATCATGTGATTTGTGTGCAGCTGAAGGTAAGGTTAGAAATGTTTTGGCTTCAGAGTGGGCTTTGACAATGTGGTTAGGTGTTTTACCTTGCAGTTTGTTATAAAGATGGGTGAGGAAGATGTGATTGGTCAGTAGTAAAATTATGGGGCAATGCTAGTTTGTGTGTATAGTAGAAGAGAAGGTGCTAAGCCTGTTCTTAGTATCTCATGATTATGAGACTCATACACAACTGTTATACATTCTTTAGCTAAGCAGTAAGAAACGTCGAGAGTAATGCTTCAAGGTATCTGGATATTTGGAAGATATCATAGGATTTTTACTGGAATCCAAGAAGATATATCATGATACTGAAAAAACATATGCATTTAGGATTTTTTTAGGAAACAAGCGAAACATTTGAGTATGGGCATATGCTGATAAAAGAAATAGTTCCGAAAGAGGGCTCACCTATGAGACTGATAAGCAAGAGACTGTTATACTGACGGCTAAATAGCCTTTTGTCACATGCCTTCCACTTTCCTAAAGGTGCAGTGTTGGTAGAGAACTTAGAATACCAGTAGAGTTATTGAATATTGCATGTAAATTTGGTTTTCAATGGTCTCACATGTAGGAATTTCTATGCATGCATATGAAAACTGTAAAGGAATAATTATGGATATTAAAGCATTATTGTTGCTTTCTGTATCACAGATAAGCAGGTATCATATTTCTGAATTAACTCAGTTTTGCATTTGCTTTTAGGTCATCCGTATTAGTTTAGAAAGTGTGTGTATTTGGTGAGAAGAGGTTGTTAATGAGTCACTGGCAGGGCCTCAGTCTGGTGTCTGGCGTACTAAAAGTCTTTTTGCCATCTGCAAACCACAGATTAACATATGGCTATATCACAGCAACTACTTATTCTAAAAAATACATCATTTTATGTAAGAAAACCAAACTAGCCTTGAAATTTCTGACACATTACCTGAACAAACAATCATAGAGCACTGACCTCTCTTTGTTCACTGCAAATCTTGCAGAGCCAGACTGAACGAAGGCGGGTGTCAGGTGTCTCAGTACCACATTTTCTGCAAACGTTCTGTGGAAAAGCATAGAAAAAATATTTTCTTTAGAACATGTCTATTATATTCTTTTATTGATATATTCTGAGTGCTAAATGATGATGTACTAACTTCTTCATTAAAGCATTAATGCATTTTATCTGTGTTTCACTTTTTCAGGTTAATCTCACAGTATCTGTCTGTGGTATTAAAAACATCTAAAATAAGTTCCATAAAATATAGTCCCTGTATTCCTCTAATAAGTATTTTCATCACTAAAATTCTAAATATTAAATTTCCAGTTGTTCTTTCTTTTCAGATGGATGGCTGCCATATTTTAACATCAAATAAAACTTATTAGAGAAGCAGCTAGACAAATACAGTAATGATGGTGTGTGTGTGTGTGTGTGTGTGTGTGTGTGTGTGTGTGTGTGTGTGTGTGTGTGTGACCACATACATGCATTTGAATGTGTGTACATGTGCATGCATGTGTGTGGACAAAATTCCATTGATTAATATGTGCCCAGTTTTCATATCTCATTCCACACCTTCAGACTAGAGGTGTTTATGCTTTCCAGAATAACAACTAACAGTTAAATGGCAGACTCAGTAACTGGCATAGCATACTTCCTTTTGAAAAATACTTTCTTCATTATACAACTTGCAGTATTTCATTGTCTGTCCCTTAAAACATTCACCTATCTTTGACATATATAATATAACACTGTAAAAGCATATGAATTTAAGATCTTAGATATCCATTCAATATGACATGTACACTGTATTAAACTGGTGTTTTATTTTACTGTCATTTTTTATTAGTAAAGACCTAGGCAGTATATAACTGAGCAAATGAAGTCTCCCAGTCCACTATTTAATATATGATAGGTGAATTAAAGCTCACTTTAAATTGCTTTGTCGGTTCATTTATTGAAATTCAGTCATTTTCCATGAATGGTGAATAGCTTTTTAATTGCCTTTGCATAAAATAATAATTTTATTTACTGTATGTAGTCTACGATCCTGAATCATTCAGTTCATACATAATTAGCAAATGAAAGCAGATACACCCACAACACCATGCTCTCCTGTATATAAGCATTTTGCTTGACTTACAAATTATCATATTGATGTATGTTTTAAAATGACAACAAGACACAGATAATAGTCTTAATGGAAACACAAATGTCTAGTGGAAACATGGAAAAGTACTTTTAGGGAAGGGGCCTCCATTTGCTCTGAAAGTTTATGCATTTTTCAAGCTTTATACTAAAGCTTTCTTGGCCAACTAAAAGGTATCCAGCACTAGAGTACATTTCATTAATTAATCCAAAATATTAAGTATTATTTCCTCCTAAAACCACAGATGACAAAATTAATGGCAGTATGATGTATGATTCAAGGTATCTGAAGAATTATGCACAGCTAATTAAAGCATTTTTGTTGCAGAAGTCAATATAAGAATATACTGGCAAAATCGAAAGTCTTTTTACAGCAGTAGGAATACAGGTTGATAGCATGTTCTTACATTACCTTTTAATATGAATGTGTTAATAAGTACATAATTAGTTTTATGGCAATAAACTATGAATATTTTATTATTCCTATCTCTGAAGTGAATGCCGCAATATAAAGAAAGTATTACAAGTTCATGTTTTATACTTCAAATTTTAGCTCTTTATGTAAATATTGTGTAAGTGGAAATAAAAACTGCAGGCAGTGGTCAACAAAATTCACAGATAAATTTTCCTTATCATATATGTTTTATGTTCTGATAATCACATGACACGTAACTATGGGACAGCATAATAATGGAAATGGTATTCAAATAGCTAGGTGTTGGGGTTATACTTTTAATAAATTTCTTTGTTCAGTTTCCAAAAAATTACTTTTTTCAATTTCAGTATCATAGGGAAGCCTGAGCCTACCCAGGCAGTCAGTGGGTGAAAGGCAGAGAAACTAATACTGGATGTGATCTGGAAACATCAAAAATCTGGACAAAGGCCCATGAAAAGTAGGTATAACTGACCAAAAATTGGGATGCTGATTAACATACCATTTGCATACAAAATCATGTAACCCCATGCACTCCAATGGAATTGTGGGATATCGACATGAAGACTGAAGTCACTAAATAATAAATAATGGCAGACACTGAACTTTCAGACCTCATATCTCTCAGTAAATATATAATAATGCAAAACCTGTCATTCTAGCAACTATCTGAGTTTACAGGAGCAATATTTAAAATATGTCCCTATTTTTGGGCCTTTTCTCACCATTATTTTTGGCTTGTCCAGATTTCTTGCTCTGAGAGATTGAAAGGTATGCATCCAGCCTACAATCTATGCTTGATTGGTAGTTTTCCTGGTATTAGTCTTTGTAGTATCTTGAAATGGAAAAATGTTTACCGAATAATTTTTCTTTTGACAGTTTGTTGTCGTATGACTTTGCATATACATATTTTTTTCTGGATAGCAAAGTAGAAAACACAAGCAAAAGTGAGAAAAACAGTTTGCACTTGCTGGCTATGATGAAAATACTAATTTAAAGCTTGATGTTTTCTGTAACCAAATGGTTACTGCTAAGTAAATGGATAGCACTGATGAAACAATTTACCTTAAATCAAGATAGTAGTTCAGCAAGGCACAAATAGGTATATAAATGACCAAACAAACCAAATCTGGAAAAATGACAGTTAAATTCGACAGGAAGGATCCACTCAAATTCCAAAGACCAGTAAAATTTATTATGAGCGCTTTCATTCACATTGATTAAATGAACTTTTTTGCTTTCACCCACATTGATTAAATGAACTTCTTCAGGGTCTGAAGACGAAAGCGCTCACAATAAATTTTACTTGTCTTTGGTACTTTGGAATACAAATAGGTACATACTTTTTGACAGAATCATATTTGAATGAAAAAAAATTGCACAGTTTCAGAGAATCAAAATGGGTGTGAGGTCAGTTGTTATCCGATGTGGTTAAACCAAGGAGATGGTTGAAATTGATGGTCCCATCAAAATGACCTCTAGTTAAATACTAGTTAAGTAGTCAGAGCTGAATATGTTGCATTACACGTTAACAGTTGTGGACAGGAAGTAGTATTATCAAAAGTTCTTTCAAGCTTTGCCTGTTTGAAGGAAAAATTCTTTGTGTGGTATTGAAATATGTTTTGGCTATGTGTGTGTGTGTGTGTGTGTGTGTGTGTGTGTGTGTGTGTGTGTGTGTGTGTTTGTGTGTTTGTGTGTACAGATATGCACATACACACTTCCAACCATAGAAAATGTCCTATCTGGTGGTAGTTTATCTGCTTTGCTTTACACCCATACCTCTCAGCTGCTCCCCAGTCTCAAGCTAGGAAAATGATTAAGAATTACTTAAAGCAGTCCAGTCTGTCCAGCTACTGAAGACACACTCACTCACACATATCACATCATTCACATAAAAGCGCTGCTATAACTATTTTTAATTTAACAATAAAAGTCATCTCAAGTCAAGTGAACATTTCTTTGCTGGGAATTGCTGACAGTCTGACACACATTCACTCATTCACACACATCACATCATTCACATGAAAATGCCGTTAAAACCATTTTTATTTTAACAATAAAAGTCAAGTCAAGTGAAGATTCCTTTGCTGGGAATTGCTGACAGTCTCACACACATTCATTCACTCACACATCACAGCATTTCACATGAAAGTGCTGGTAGCCCACTAATATAACTATTTTTATTTTAGCAATAAAAGAAGTGAAAATTCCTTTGCTGGGAATTGCTGCAGTGCAGTTTCTGTTAGACTGGCATAGCATACATATGCGCTACGCCTTTTTTAAATTTTCTTTTTTCTTAGTTTAAGTTACCTGAAGGTTGAGCCACTGGAGGAGCCAGAGAAAGTAAATTTTCTCATCCTGATTCTGAGGAGTGTGGCTGGATACAGGGCTGGTTGGCACTGGAGGGACTGACAGACTCTGCTGCAGCAAAAGTTGAACACAAGTTTATTAAACTGTAATATGTGCTCAGCAGTTTTGCTCGGCCCACTGCTATTGCTGCCTGCTGTAATTTCCAAATAACAGTCTGACTCTGATAAGCTGCAGTCTGCCTCATGATGCTGATGTCATCATGCACACCAATCCACATTAATGATGTTGCGGGATACGCTGGCGATGCATGGTGATGTCAGCCATAAGTTTAAAGTCATACTAAGAATAAAAAAATAGAAACTATTGGGAATTAAAGGGGCCACTCAGGAATTCATGGCACCCCATTACTTTGCCCTCAAAACTGGTAAATACCAAGGAATTTGGTACAGTTAAGAGGTATGGATATGATGCCAGTCTGCTATAGGATGTATATGCACACAGACTTATATGGCAAACAGACTTTCCGGATGATTTGAGAGGATCATAGAGTCACCTGAATCATGTTTTTAGGATGTTGGAGGAAACCAGAACACCTGATAAAAATCCACCTCTGCCTGAAATTTACAGAAATGTCTCTCTTCATGTTTTGTTTTCTTTCTGGTATGGGTTATAAGAAGTTTAAATGCTTAGTATTTTAACTTGTAGTACACTGATCTGTGCAAGCTGCATTCTCAGACAATCTGTCCTGGCCTATTACATCTGTGAAAGGTTCTTTTAGTGATTTCTTTAAACTGTATCTCATATTGCAGGGTATCCCTACTTAATGGAAGAGCTGAATAAAGTAAGAAATCTGCTACTCCTGTGTGTAAATGTTGAATGAGTACTGAGGTTCCTTCACTACCCCTTGTGAAGCCCATGGCTGACTAGACAATACCTTTACACATTAACTTGCAAGCTACTAATAGTGCTTCTGCTTTTCACACTTCTGGCTGATCTAAAAAATGTCAAACTATTTGTTTTATAACACCAGCAAGGAGTAAATATATGTCTCAGTGTTTTCCTTCATCATCTGTGACAATAATTTGTTCAATGAAGTTCCATTTTAAAGACCAGAAATATGCACTTTATTTTACCAACTGAATTGTTGGACCTGGGTAAATGTATGCTATCCTTCTTATGTTATGCATGTAGGCGACTTAAAAAGAGAAGCTACCTCTAAGTGCTTGTTGTTTTAATCTGGTTTCTCATAAGCATGTCTTTTGTTGGTTGTGTATATGTCTTCCCTGTGTCCACAGTGCATTTGCCAGGTGCTGTGGTTTCCTCGCAGATCTAAAATTTATGCATGTAGGAGAAAGTGTGGATATGGTGTGTGTGTGTGTGTGTGTGTGTGTGTGTGTGTGTGTGTGTGTGTGTGTGTGTGTGTGTGTGTATATGTGCATGTGTGCATGTGGTGGTGATGATGATGATGACAATGGCGATGGACTGGTGTCTTATCTATGGTCAATTCTCTTCTTTACACCTACTCATCTGTTTCTAGTTCTCACTCCAAAACCAGCATGACTGCAATAAAACAGGAATATGAAGATGAATAGCACAATAAAATAGGAATATAAAGATAAATTAACTAATGTATGTCATACTTAGCAGCCAGACAGAAACATATGTCAAAATATTTGTAATCAAAATATTTAAATCCACCATCTGATGATGAGGACCACCTATCACCATGGTGAGATGGGAATAATCCAGGATAATCTGCAGCTGAATGGAAGAAAAATGATAATATTTAGACTCACTGAGGTCAGCATGTCTTTTCCTGCAAAACAGGGACCTC
This sequence comes from Protopterus annectens, assembly GCF_019279795.1. Classification (NCBI taxonomy): domain Eukaryota; kingdom Metazoa; phylum Chordata; order Ceratodontiformes; family Protopteridae; genus Protopterus; species Protopterus annectens. The sequence continues at coordinate 502,860,840 of NC_056733.1, forward strand.
AGCCTTAGCTTTACCTATTTACCAGATGTGGCTATGTTTCAGATGTCTGTGGTCAGAGAACAGCTTAAGTGGTCCTTCCTATATTTCTGTATGGTGAATGAAAAGCAGATGTTGATACCTTAAAAAGTGCTGCACATGTATATGTATGTAGAAGCATAAAAAGCCCCAAGGACAACAGCCTACAGGCTTCACATCCAGTCTATATAAGTAATTCCTAGACATCTGATTAATTTACTTAGCTAACAGCTCTTCCATCAATAGACAAGCCATACAGTAACACAATTCTCAGATGTGTTTTATAATAGGACAATTGTCTATAGATAAGTTATATAATAGAATTACAAGTCGGGTATATTTTTCAGAATGGTATAAAAAGCAAAATTCTGCAGAGCTCTGTTTTTGTAGTGCACATTCAGTCCATTCTGGAATTTATCTGGATGTTCACACACACGTTGGTTTCTACTGCCCCTTCACATTTTAAACAGAATTGAGACTATATCTGTTCACAAGTTATCAGACATCCTTTCTTTCCTACAAAATAAGCATTCTATCTACTTTCTCTGCTCTGCCTGAGCTCTCTTGAGATCTATAGCAAGTACTTTTAGCTTTACAACTTTGCCTGAGCATACTGTTTCAGAGTCAGATTTGCCAACATTTCCTTGTTATTGATTCCTAACCTAATAATTCAGATTCTTGTTCATCGTGTTGACTTTCCTACAGCAATGCAGGGATGTCACAGCCTGATATTAATTTCCTCATTCTACCATTGCACTTGTTTATGCAAAAATAAGTCATCAAAAATGATGACGCTTGAAAACATATTGTTTCTACTCCTACCAAAACCCTAAAAAAGTAGATCAACACTTCTTTTATATACAGTGTCTATGACTCCATATACAGATGGTTATGAAGCTGAAATCCCTCATAAAATCCCCAAAACTAGTTATGAAAATAAAATTGCCAAAGATTCCAAAGACAACCACAAGGCATTCGATAACTATGACAAGAATCTAAATGGCAATGCTCAGCTCTGCTCTGAGCTACAACAGAATAGCATTAAATATACTGATCCCAAGGATATTGCCAATATCCTGGCAGATCAATTCAGTGCCAACTTCAACCCCCTCTCACCCCCTAAACAGCCCATCTCAATACCGGAAGATTGTCAAATTACGGTAATAACATCCACACAGGTAAAAAATGCACTCTCCATAGCTAAGAATACAGCATCCATGGGACCAGATGACATCCCGGGCTGTGTACAACATGAACTACAAAATGAACTGGCACCTCACCTAAGTGTCATGTTTAATCATAGCCTCACCTCAGGCTTCGTGCCCACCGAGTGGTGCACAGCTACAGTTATCCCACTCTACAAGGGGGGATCCACCTTGGATCCCGGGAACTTCTGTCTGAATCAGTCGGAATCAGTCTGACAAACCTGATCTGCAAGGCCATGGAACGTATTATCATGGAACTTATAAACAAAGACATTGACAAACTTCATACACTGGACCCCACCCAGTTTGGGTTCGTGAAGGGCTGATCTTGTCTCCTGAACCTAATTGACTTCTTTGAATCAGTCTCCAGAGCTGTGGATGGGGGTAAGGTGGTCCACACAGCCTATCTGGACCTTGTCAAGGCCTTTGGCACCATCCCCCACTCTGGAATCATAGATAGACTTACTAATCTGGACATTAATCCCTACGACACTCGATGGGTTGCCAACTGGCTTAGTGACAGAACCCACACTGTAAAAGTAGCTGACTCCAAATCCAGCTCCAGACAAGTGACAAGTGGAGTAGCTCAGGGTTCAGTCCTGGGACCGCTCTTGTTTGGCATCTACTTCTCTGAAGTACAGGCCAACACTAAGGGACTGGCTAACAAAGTTCGCAGATGACTGCAAACTGGGAGCCATTATTGAATCCCCAAATGATGTGGATATTCTACAAAAGGGCATTACAGAAACAAATGCTTGGTGCCAGAGCCATGGGCTCAAGCTCAATGCCAAGAAATGTATAGTTATCCCCTTTAGGAAAAAACATGTACCCGTGAATTACCACATAGGGGTCCAGGGAAGTAAATAGTGTGGGAAGAAATAGCCAGGGAATTGTTTTGGCTAGGCTTGTATAGGCCCTAGGGCCGATAGCCAAGTACCAACCTATGAACCTATGTACTACAGCAGATGGAATTTTGTCACATGGCTAACAATAACTGAAATACTGTAAACAGTATTTGAGCTGCCAGAATATAGTTTTCTGTTTTCACCGTGAGTGGCAGAACATATAACCAAAAAAAAATAAGGTAGGACTTAAAAACTGCATTATTGGTGATCTTGTTATTTGTTCTTAGTATTTGATGCTAAAATAACAATTATTTTTTAATCTGGAGGTAACTGCTTTTTGAAATACTTATATTTTCAGCACTTAAATATCAAAAGTCATGATTGCGGTTGATAATGACTGTTATACCTATGTTTTAGTATAAAATCATATAAATGGATAAAAGCTAAGCTAACCTTTTTGCAGTCTTCACAAACAACAGCAGAGGAGCCCATCAAGCCAAGTTGTTCTCCACACAAGACACATCGTGTTAATCCATCACCCTGTGCAGTCTTTCTCATATCTTCCAAACGATCAACAAGTCGGCTAAAAAAAATATTATACAAGTCAGAAAAATAGACCAAAAAAATCACCAACTAACATCTCCATATAATTCAAATCACTTCAATATAATGATATATATTTTTTTCAATTTTGCTCTGCTCATTTTCAGAACCTGTTATGAAATGTTTTATTACTTATGACAATAGAAGTAGCATGTTATGTTCAAGTGACCAACACTTGTAAACATATGTGGACTAGAAGTCATATATCAGCATGAAAGGCAGTCTTCTAGAACTTATCTTTAAGGAAGAATCAGCTTCCTTTGCTTATCACTAATTTGTGAGGCACCCACCAGCACAGAACCACTGATAGTATCTTGACTTACTAACATAGTACCCTAGACTTAGGCCAAAAGTAGCCAGTGTCATGCAGACTTTTGCTATGCCTTCAAACCACTGGTACATACAGATGAATTATTTTATGAATAATCTACAAGCATACATTACTGACTGCTAATTATGTGGCAGTATCCAAACTTCTGTTGTAGGGGGCTTCCAATTACTGAGACACAATTTTAGAAGAATCCACCAAAGTGCAATATGTTTATATCTCTTCTTAAATGTATACATATCTGACACATCAGAGAGAATAAAAAACACAGCTACCTATTCCCATTAAGCTGTGAGTGGTAAAAAACAAACAAAAAAATTCTACAATCGGGTCTGTCTTGCAGAATAACTGTCAGGCTGCATTTGCTGTTGAATATTAACAAATACATTGTGCTCAGCCAAGGTTGGACAACATCCCTGCTCTCCTTAATCTTTTAAAAGATGTTTTATCTCTAGAGAGCTAAAACGGGAAATGTAATTTGTGACGACAGTGGTGATCACCTCAAGAGGGACATCAGTATTCCAAAATCCAGAGTAGGGGTTATTGTATCATTCAGATTACTATGTCAAGTTTGATGGTTCTATCACAGCAAACAACACAAAACTCTTCTAAAGAGTTTGAATCAGAATCATCAATATAGTCCTTTGATTGAAGAAAACTACCGATGAAATACTGGACTTCCAAGATGGCTGCACACTGAGTAATAACTTAACTTCAGTTCTCCCACTGTGAAAACAGAAACTCAGAAAAGTGAGCCAGTTAATTTGTCCTTTTGGGTAAATTTCAGTAGCTGGTTTTCAAGTACCCCACCATAATGCAAGCAAAAAAGAAATTCAGAGAACATGAAAGAAAATCAGTCACAAAAGGTGAGGAGAAAACACTAGCTGGAAGGAATCATGCAACAGTTCAAGCTCCCAGTAATCTAGAGGAAAATTAAGTAAATGTGCTCAGAGCTGACTGATATAAACAAAATAATGAAGAACTACATCAACTAAAATAAAAGGCTGGAAAAATAGAAGAAACTTTAAACAGACATTCAGATGAGGTGAGCTAATAAAACTGCAAAAATCAGAGGTCAAAATGAAGAAAAAGGTGAGTATGAGACTGCTCAAAAAGAGATGTTTCAAAAATGGTAGAATTAGAGGACAGAGCACATAGGGAAAACTTGAGATTTTCTGCTGTACCAGAGAAACTGGAAGGAACAGACTGTATTAACTTTATGAAAGCACAAATAAGCAACTGGACTGGTATTCCACAGCAGGAATTGTTAGTTGAAAGGGCACGGTGTGTGTATGCTCCAAGCCTGGCCATGAGAAAGCAGCCCCGACCTTTAGTAGTAAAAATGCAATCCTACCAGAATAAAGAGTTGATTCAGACACAACTGTGGCAGAAGAAGAAAAGTATTAAAAGTGGGAGACAGTAGAGTGTTTGTGGAAAATGATTACTCATTTACACCAGGCATAAAAGGAATAAATTTATTCCAGTCATCAGGAGTGTGTTGGAAATGAGACAGTGACTGGATTTGGGAGATGGAGATCAACAGGAAGCAAACCAGCAACCCAGAAATTGATGAATAAACTAATTACATAAGTGAAGTATGACAGAACAAGAAAACCTGAAAATATTGGACTTTTTTGACTTTCTTAAACTTGTAGAGCACTCCAAAGCATATTCCCGACTTTATGTCATTAATGTTTGGAAGAACATTTAGGAGAAGGGAAGAGGAAGGAAAGAATTAACTTTAAATAAAACAAAATTTTGTACTTAAATAATATGTGACATATACTGCATGCCATAAAATAAAGCTTTTTTCAGTTACGTTTGTGTGTAATAGGGATACTAAAGCAAATAGGTGCCCATATTTTCCCCTTCTTCTTTCTTTATTTTTGTTCATTTTTAAGAACTACAGGCACTGCAATGTAAAAAAAAGAAGAAAGCTTGGATAAAAAAGCATGATATAAGAAAAATTATATATTTTTCATACTTTTGCAAAGAGGCATGACTGTATTAAGGCCCCTGTCTTGATTTGATAAATTGCAAAAGGGAGCAAATAAATAAAAGAACACTGAATATAATGAAAAGTTTCCATTTAGCATGTATGTGTTCACTGTGCAACATGTATAGTGGAAGGCAACATTGTTTCTGGACTCATGTTTCTATGGAGACAACCTGAAAATGGGGCAATAAAAACAGAACACTTCTTTCTTACAATGGCTTGGTAACAATGTTTTCTGATGTGTCTTAGTATGGACAACCTTCATTACAAGTTAATTCAAGCCTGTGGGTGAGGCTGTCAATCTGGGACATCTGTTCCTGTTTAGAGAGTTAAACTTCATTATATGAAGAAGTACATATTTTTGTGTGCTAATATCAAGTTATGAGGTTTGGGGTGTTTTGGGAATTTTTTTGTTGTTTGAGGGTTTTCATTAATAAGATTTGACATGGGTACAAATGGATATGACAAGAAACAACTGTATGAAAGATTACCTTGCCAAACATTAATGTATGGATATAACACAAAAGCTGAACCTAGACATTAAAAGAGCTGTTATTCATAACATGTGGGAATAATAACTTCTTATCACTGCTCATATTATCTTTAAATGTGAATGGTATCACATATTTGTACAAAAAATAAACAGTAGTGGACTATATTGAAAATGCAGAGTGCAAATACCTATGCTACAGGAGACACATTTAGAAAGTACTGAGCATGGGAATTCAATAAAGATAGGATTTTGGGATTTATTCAGCAGAATATCTGGGACAATGAAAAAGGGGAGTACTTATATTAATTGTGAGAAGAGCTCCAATAGTGATGAGGAGGGGAAAAAAAGGTAATAATGGTAGATTTGTAGTACTAATAGGCTATTAACAAGGGAGGAGGATTACTTATATATATATATATATATATATATATGTGTGTGTGTGTGTGTGTGTGTATATATATATATATATATATATGTGTGTGTGTGTGTGTGTGTGTGTGTATATATATATATATATATATATATATATATATATATATATATATATATATATATATAAAATATGTGAAGTATGACGGAACAAGAAACCTGGAAATATTGGACTTTTTTTGACTTTGGTAAACATATAGGGCACTTCCACCTAAAACTGCTACAATGAAGCTTAAGAAAATTCTTGAAGAAATAATCAGCTTTCAGCAGGGAATATTACTTATAGGTGGGGAGTGGAATTTGATTTGCAGCAGTGAGGATGTATCTGAGAGGGAGGCCTAGAGGGAAAATATAACAGAAGAGGGTAGATTTTTGAAGACATTTATGAAATTATTTGGTAAGGAAAATGTGAATTCAGTACTAGGAGTTTGGAGAGAATTTGCATATTATTTCCCAAGGTACAAAAACTAGACTAGGCTAGACAGAAATTCTATTATACAGGAGCATGTGTATTTTACTGAAGGTCTTGATACCCATCCAATAACTATTTCAGATCATGCACCAATAATAATTAAAATAGAAAATGGAGGGAAAAGAAACAAAAGTGAGACACTGGCACTTCCTCATCTATCTGTTAAAAAAGAGGAATTTAAGGATTAGATGGTGGAAGATATTCGGGAGTTATTAGAGAAGATAGAAATTTCTCCTGAAAATCTAGCTAGGGAGTAGGATAGGAAGGAAATAGAAAGAAAAGATAAAGTTAAGAAGAACAAAGAATTATTTTGAATGAATGACAAAGGTTAAAGAATTGCAGAATAGGGGGAATCTCACAGAACAAGAAGAGGTACAATTGCAGAGTGCTAAAGAGAAAATAAGGGGCTACTTTGACAATATGCATGACTTTAGAAAGATTGTTGTTAAGCAACTGTTTTTAATAACAAGTCCATGGCACAGAATCTTTTATCACAACATGGCAGGCAATGTAAAGTAGAAGGGGTTGTTGCCAAGCTTGGGGAGCCTATAACAAGGAAAATAATCAGAGATCCTGTAGAGGTAATATAAATATTTCATAAATTTTATGAAAATTTGTATAAGCAGAGAAATGTGGAAACCAAGAAAATGTAAATGGAAGTGTTTATGGAAGAATTAAATATTCCAAGGTTAGAGTTAGATGAGCCTCAATTACTAACAGTTAGGAAAGGAGGAGATGAGATAAAAATTGTGAGGTAAAATAGATGGTATTCCTGTGAAAGTTTGGAAGCTAGCAGGAAGAAATTGATAAAGATCTGTAAGGTTTTGTTTAACAGTACTTTAAATGGAGGAGAAATACCAACATCCTGGAAGAAAGCAGTGGTGGTTGTAATACCTAAAGATTGTGGGGACCCTTCGGATTCAGCTTCATATAGGCCCATTGTGATTTTAAACCATGATTGTAGGATGTTTATATTTAAAATATGTTTGAGAATGGCAAGAATGATGCCAGGTTTGATGGATGTGGATCTGTGAGGCTTTGTGAAGGGGAGGCAAACATTTGATGGCATTGGTGGAACTGTAGTGATACAGAGGGAGGTGGAATGTGAGAAGGTGGCACTGTTGTTTGTGGGTCATGATGGGGAGGAAGCTTTCAGAGTGGGCTGGTGTTTTATGAGTGGGGTGATGGAAGGATTTGGATTCCCTGATAGAACTGTGGGGTTGATTGGGAAGATGTGTGAGGGACTGGAGATGAAGACTGAATTGGGGGCAGTCCTCTCTGATAAGTTCTGTTTAAGCAGGGTAGCTAGGCAGAGTTGTCCTCTTTCCCCTTTGTTGTTTGCATTATATTTAGAAACATTGGAGAGGAAAATAGGAGACTCAGAGATTCAGGGAGGTTGGTTTCTAGTCAAGAGGGGTTGGCTTTATATGCAGATGATATTATTTTACACCTGATAAAGCCAGAGTGGGGTATTTTGGTGTTCTGGAGCATTCTGAGACAGTTTGAAGTCTTTTTGGAATACAGAATTTATGAAGATAAAATGGGAGCAATGGCTGTAGTAGAATATGTACCCATACATGAATTGGTTCAGTGATGCCCATATCTGCGGAGACATGATGAAGTGGAGTACTTGGGAGTATGGATTAAAAGGGATTCTGTTGTGGCAGCTGGGGATGTATGGGAAGAGACCAGACAAAAGATAATACAGGAACTGAGAAATTGGAGGGTCTGTTTTATGAATGCGGATATCAGGATACAGGAAGTGAAATGTTGTTAGTCTCTTGGTTTTATACACAGGCCAGGCATGTTTTTGTTGACCAGAGCATAAGTTCTGCATAACAACTAATATGGAGTTCAGAAATATTGTCTGGGATGAGAGGAGGGTAGGAGATGGGTGGTGATGGGTTGGTCTTTCCAGTATAGTGGGGTGGTTTGGGATTACCAGATTTGAGGGGGGTATTTCAGAGAAATACAGTTAAGACTACTATATATAGCACACGCAGAAAGCTTGCTGCACCAGTTATTCAAGGTGGAAGGGGATGGTGGTGATATGGGGGAGCTCAATAGACAGAGATGGACTGGGATTTTAGATGTAGATCCTTAGGGTTAATTACACTAGCCATGCAGAATGTTGTATTTGTAGGATAGCTGAAGGTATTCTAAGAGCTAGGCTAACATGGGGATGGAGTAGAGAGGTTCAGCTGATAGGAGTGACTGCAATAGGGGGTGCAGGAAGTAGGTGGGATGAGGCTGGAGTTTACTGTAGAGGACTGGGGGGGTGCCAAGGTGTTGGGAGCAAGTGATTAGAGAGGGAGGGGTAGTGGAATGGGAAGATGCCAAGAATTCATTTGAGCTGCAGGCTTGAGATTGCCTTACCTATTAAGGACTGATGCCAGAGTATAGGCCGGGAGAGAGGAATAAGGGATCCTGGACAAGGGACCAGCACTGTTAGGGATTTTAGTGGAGTCTAGTGCAGAGGCTGCTGCTGAAAGGGGGTTGATTGGTAGGGCATATAAAATATTGCATGATAACTATGGAAATCATTCAGAGGAGGTTGGAAAGATTGGAAGGAGAGATTGGATAGGCAGT
>NC_056733.1:503222314-503224814 GCF_019279795.1 Protopterus annectens
AATTAAAAAAAAATCTGTAATAGTACCACAAAACAAAACAGTCACAAACACACACACATACACACCAACAGATGCATACAAACACTACTAAAACTATTCCTTTATTTAACCCTAACCCTAACTCTGTCCCAAGACCTACACTATATTTAAAGAAAAAAAATCTGTAATAGTACCACAAAACAAAACACACACACACACACACACACACACACACACACACACACTAACAGATGCATACATACACTACTAAAACTATTCCCTTACCTAACCCTAACTCTAATTCTGTCCCAAACCTTACACTATAATTTAAAAAAAATCTGCAATAGTACCGCAAAACAAAACAGTCACACACACACACACACACACACACACACACACACACACACACACACACACACACACACACACACACATACACACACACACACACACACACACACACCAACAGATGCATACAAACACTACTAAAAGTATTCCCTTACCTAACCCTAACTCTGTCCCAAACCCTACACCATAATTAATAAAAAAAAATTGTAATAATACCACAAAACAAAACAGTCACAAGCACACGCACACACACACACACACACACACACACACACACACACACACACACACACACACACACACACACACACACACACACACACACACACACACCAACAGATGCATACATACACTACTAAAACTATTCCCTTACCTAAACCTTACCCTAATTCTGTCCCAAACCCTACACCATAATTGAAAAAAAATCTGTAAAGGTACCACAAAACAAAACAGTAGCAAACACACACACACACACCAACAGATGCATGCATACACTACTAAAACTATTCCCTTACCTAACCCTAAAATACACACAATTGTGCATAGCTTCCCTAACCCTTTCTCTATACCTAACCTGCAAACAGTCACATATAGACACAATATGCATCCCACCTAACTGTTACGACTAAGGGCACATCAGATATTTTTTTCATTTTTGCAGAGGTCTTTAACAGACATTATACAACGACCCCCCATTAATATTCAAAAACGTGCACGCTGATTGGTCAGCGTGCACGTTGTAAATCAGAGTTATAGTAATGGAAAAGGTCCAGTCGCCCGGACTTTTTCCATTACTATAACTCTTTTTTTACAGCAACGGAGAATGCAAGATCTCCATTGCTTCACACTGTCTCGCTATGTTAAACAAGTTTAGCATAGCGAGACAGCTTTATAAAAAGCAACAGAGATTCTCCGTTGCTTTTTTTAAAGCTGTCCCACTATGTTAAACTCCTTTAACATAGTGAGACAGTTTGTAAAAAGCAACGGAGATCTTGCTTTCTCTGTTGCTTTTTTCAAAACTGTCTCACTATGTTAAATGGGTTTAACATAACGAGACAGCTTTAAAAAAAGCAACAGAGACTCTGTTGCTTTTTTAAAGCTGTCTCGCTGTGTTAAACCCATTTAACATAGCAAAACAGTTTGTAAAAAGCAACGGAGATCTTGCTTTCTCCATTGCTTTTGCCCACAGCTCTGATGTACTGCATAGGCATACGCATGCGCAGTACATCAGAACTTCCACAGAATACCAGACAGCTGCGGAAGGGCAGCAAGGAGGCATTATACAATGCCATTATTTAAGAAAAGTAATTATTGTTTTTCTTAAATAATGTCATTGTATAATAGCAATAACCCACTTCTGGGTGTGGGTAATGCTGGATTTACCCACGGTTGGCTTTGTTTGGCCACTCGGGCTTCACTCTCGTGACCAAACCACACCAACTGTGGGTAAATCCAGCATTACCCACACCCAGGCGTGGGTTATTGCTATATTATCTACTACGAATCATATGAACCCTTTGATACATTATTCTTGCAAGTTCTTCTAAAATGCTAAAAAATGCACCTTTAAGGTCATATAGATAAAAAATAGTTTATTCTCAAAAGTGCAAAAATATTTAATGTTTCCTCTCTACTCTCAAACCCGCCAACTACATTTGTATGACAAATTCTCAGACTTAAACTTCTGCTACCTCTTCTTCTGGAAATCATTAATTACCACAGTAATCCCTCATTTCAGCTGTGACAAGGTTCAAATGCCCCAGATTACCTGTGATTAAAGAGAATGTCATACCACCATGTATTCAATATCCATGTCTAAAGTTTAGATTTTTATTTTATTTATTTATTTATCTATTTAGCATTAAGTAAGATTTATGACCTAATTACACAATATAATGAAAACAATTACATTCAGATTATTTGTTAACAAAAAGCTTGACAAAATAGGTAAGACAATAAGCAATGTGAATGTACTGAGCAACTGCATAAACTGCAAATTAGCTACTATTATTCACTATAGCTCTAGACTTTAAATAATTAAGTACAAGGCATGTGCACTGAATGACTCTCTTAATGTACTTTGGATTTTGTCAAGTACGAAATACAAAATGTGGTTACTGTTGCTTTAAACATATGTGCTTAAGTTACACCAGTTACTATTACTATATCAGAT
>NC_056733.1:503229814-503244814 GCF_019279795.1 Protopterus annectens
ACCATGTGTACTAGTTACACAAGAGATAGGGATGCCCCAGTAAGTTGTTGTATACATATGGTGGCTTTACTGGTTAATCTAGTGTGTTTTATGGCTGGCATGGTGTCTGTGTGTGTGTTGCCTAGAGCATGCATAAAGAATTGCAGGCCCCAAAGCATTCACAACATGGTTGTTAACTGCAGTTGCTAATCTAGGTGCATGATCTATGATTTGCACACATACATTAAATGATGCTGTCAGCAGTATGGTAGACAGCACCATACAAACTCCTGTGTGACCACACAATCTCTAACTGTTATGCAGCACTGCAGCTTACCAGTGGGTCCTCCTTGCAACAGCATTGGAAGGGAACATGCTGGAGCAACCATTTCCATTGTTTTCAGTTTGCAGTGGCTATGCCAACAGTTTACCTTAAATAGTGTGCTGGGCATATCATCAGTCAAAGCAGCCACTGTTCTGTGCAGCCACATCAAAATAATGTGGCACTTGATTGATTATTTTTTGCCATTTAGACAACAATTGCACACAGCACAGTGTTAGTGTTTACTGCATTCACTCAGGAATACACAGGCTTTGCAAGTGCAGGACATAGCTGTTCTGCTGGCAATCCAATATATATAAATGGGTGCTTAAAACTACCACCACTAGTATTAGACTGAGAGTTGCTGCAACCAACAACTGCAGCTCTTCCCCATTTCTGTCTTCTACCCTTCGATTCTATGCCCTGCATTTTAAATGCCTCAACTGATTTCTATTTGCTATCTGTTAATGGATTCTATTATCTGTCAAAATGTTCAGTGAACTAGAATTTCATAGTCTCCAAAGTGAAATCTGACCTTTTCGCTTTGTGCTCAGCCCTCATCCTACTGCCTAATCATCTTCCATTTTCATAAAACTCCCTTTCTATGTCCCTCAAATTGCTTGGTAGACTGAAGTCATGTTTACCTCCTTTCCTTGTCTTATAGTGTCCACAGATATACTCCAGGACTCCCCAAAACCCTTTTCATATTGCCCATAAGCAAGGCTACCATATTGCATATCATCATTAAATCATTTGCAGCCATTCCCAGGTAGTAATGAGACAGCTTCTGACTATTAATCTGACAGTGTGAGCTGCTCATGTGTTTGGTATGTGACTATGTCAACAAAACTTCAGAAGACTCTGTAGATGCACACAGGATTTAAAAAGGCAACAGATACCCATGTTGTAGGGACACGTCTTCTACTACAGTAACTCAGGCTGGGATATCATCAGCTGTGACAATGTTTTAGTATGGAGAACACTTCTGTGTGGAGTATCTTAGATTATGTTAATTTTAACATGTCTAAATGGCTGTTCCAGATACCCCTGATATCCTAGGAAATATTAGTAGTGGAGTCAACAAAGTCTATACAAGACAAACCTTCATTCTTATTGTGGTACAATACTTTGCAAACATGGGATAGATCATCCTATGTTATTCAGACATGTATGGCTACACATGAAGGACACAGCACATCACTGTGCCCTGTAGGACCCAAGAGGTGTTTACCTACAATGAATACCTGTTTTCGAATGGCACCTACACAGAAAGGAATATAAGTGTTTGTAGGGATAAATAGACAGACAACTTTTATGTATGTATAATGGGTGCATATCAGACAACATTATGTTGATCTCTTTGTAGTTCACCAGCTCAAAGGATCTAAATCTCTTCGGCAGCATATACAGAACATGTTGGAGAGGTATGTAAGTATCACAGATAATTCCACTTCTGCAGAACCCTCTTCCAAACCACACAAAGAAAAGTACTTATCTTACCCTATTCAAATGCAATTTGACAAATGGATGGGTAGCCATAAATTCACACTGGGTTTAGCACTCTTCTCCCAAATGGATAGATGCAACATCTAAATCTCCCAACATATCCTAGCTCTGAGTGCCTCTGGGTTATTTCTATAGCACATATAAGGGTAAAACCTACCATGAGAATGGAAAGATCAGCATCTTAAGATCTTCACAGACTGATAGCCTAAAGAGTACCTATAAAAGGTGTCTGCTTCAGTTGTTTCCACTCCAGTTGTGGCATTCTACACCTGGAAAATGACACTGCGAGATTAGATTATATAAATTCGGGAGTCAGGATAAACATACAGAAAAAGGACCTCTAAGGGATTATTATGAAAAACACAAACCTCTAGGTTTTAAATTGAAAAGGTAATAGCAAAGGCAAACCAAACAATAGGGCACATAGCTAATGAAGAGAGTCCAGAGCCAGGATGGAGCTAATGTCCCTTTACTGCACACTAGTTAACCCAAAACTGGACTACTGCATGCAGTTTGAAAGGCTGCATAGATAAGAGGAAGTTCATTGCACACAAGAGGATTCATAATACAGTTATTGGGAAAGTCAGAGAATTTAAAGTCAAAATATAAGATGTATGAACAGATGATAACAGCACTCATCTTTTTTTTTCAATGAAAAACATGACACATGGGAAGGTAGGTTGTATCACTCAGGTAGAGCAGATAGACTTACAGTATATTTTTACCAGCTAATTCGAATGTATATTTTCCATGTGCCTTGCAGAGGTGGCATGACATGAGTGACAGGCCGGTGGCCTGCTATAAAGGGTCTCAGGTATACCACTGCTATCCTTTTTTTTCACAGTGCAGTTTTTAAAACTACTGTTTTGTCCAGTAGTGTGGCAACAAATCAGTATGGTATTTGCTCTTATGTACAACCAACCTATTAATTATATCCTCTTTATATACCTGTACAGTGGTAATTACCTACACTCCTCTGTTCTTGTGATGGCACACGTGTGTCTCTTGTTCTATGCATGGCAACTTACATGCACAACAAGCCAGAGTTAATGGCGTGGTAACAAGGCACAGATACATTCATGTGTGTCAGCCATCCTGGCAAGACCAGTGAACAAATCTGTACATCACTGTGACATGAAGGACATGTTGTGAAATGTAGGTATCACAGCTGTTACACCACCTGCAACTGACATTACATATGGCAGGAGAAAGAATGGCATCCTGTTTAATAACATTATGTTCTGCTATTCTACAATATTTTTTTAATATGGTGTATACTCGCAAGCTGTTGATACCTCATATGAGGGTACCTGCTATGGATGCATGTGCCATCCATAAAAAATTCAATAAATTGATCAACAAGTGATCTAAGACAATTTATCGAGGACCATCCGATCAAAAAAAAGCACTTTAAAACATTTTTTGCCCCCCTTGCACTCCCTACCCCCTAATAATTATATATATCAACTCAGAGATCACACTATAGTAGGGAAAGGGCAATTTCCCCAATCCCCATTGTACCATCCCCACTGTACCATGACGTCGACCAAAAAAAAAAAAAAGTTTTTGAAAACTCAAAGCTTTTGAAGGAAGATCACAGTACAGTGAGGATCTGGAAATTTACCCTTTTTTGACTGTAGTGTGATCTCAGAGTTGGTATATATAATTTGTAAGGGGTGTGGCGGGTGTAGGGGGCTTGACCCCCTCAACAGAAAATAAAAAAGCAGATTCTTGTTTTTTTTTTATGTACAAGGTTTTGGAAACTTGATCATATGGTCTCAGCCATATGAATTTCTAGTTTCTGAAAAGTTGATCATTTGACATAGATCTGCATATATATATATATATATATATATATATATATATATATATATATATTATATGGATTGTGATGGACTTTTGAATTACATGACATAATTTTTGGAGTACTGGAGTTTTTTTGTAATATATATATATTGGCATTGTGGTGAACAATGCTACACACACACACACACACACACACACACACACACACACACACACACACACACACACACACACACACACACACACACACACACACACACACACACACACACACACACACACACACAAACATTTACACACACACACACACACACACACACACACACACACACACACACACACACACACACACACACACACACACACACACACACACTCACTCACTCACATGCTTGCTTCCAGACCAGGTTCATGCTTCAGGCTTCATGGATACCTGACCCACTGACTCTGTCAGCAGAAGGATGCCTAATACAGTTTTGCTCCTTCAAACTGGTGCCATCCTCTCAGATTGCATGACTGCAGTCCTGCTATGTTAGGACTCCGCCTTACATATAACTATATATCTCACTCTGCTTTCTAAACTAATCTGTTTACCAAACAATACCTCACACCTCTTCATACTCCTCATCTTGCCTGTCTGCTTGGCTTCCTTAGTACTTTATGTGTATGCTGCTTCTGATTCCTACCACAGTACCTACATCACAAAATATTTATACAAAATTGTCCAAGCTATAGCTTTGTATTTCCTGTAGTGTTTATTCTCAAACATTTAGTTCTTATGTTGTATACTCTAGCAATTAATGTCTCATATCAAACCTTATTATGCTTGTTATTATTTTCTTGTAAACACCTAATTAACATTAATTTCTATGTATATTAATCTGTGAGCATTGGAGCTTTCCTCCGCAGGCCTCTGCTGAAAATGGGTGCCTAGCTCAACTGGACTACCCCGATTAATGAATGAAAATAAATAAATAAATAATTCACAGTGTGGGACACATGGTATTTTGCTGACCATGGTGAACTTTCTGAATCACACTCTTTGTATCTGACTTACTGTCTATACTGTGATACTACCAGCATTCTGTAGTACAAAACATTCTCCATGAATCCCTGCTATTCACACTGAAGGGCACTTCTACATAATATCCAGTCAATTTCATGTTTAGCATATGTCTTCCTACTCTTGACTACCCTATAGTGTAGGGCTTTTAACTATCTTACCATCAAGAGCTTCTGCCCCTTCTTGACTTCATTTTGCATTAACAATCTGTCGGTATCTCATGCCTTGTAGAAACCCATTGTTACTAGACATAACTCACATTGCTTTGCAGTTTGGTTTGCTGCTACAAAACTCTGTGTTGCATGATTATATGAATGTAGCTATGTTTTTGGTGGTGTTCTTTCCTTGGTCATCCAAGCATTACTGTCTCCATACGTGCTACTGATTACATGAAAAGCAGACAACACTACTATTTAGAGAGGTTGTACATCTGCACCTTGACTGGAGAATGAAAGTTCTCACTCAGGGTGTTAATGTACAAGTAATGCCACTGAACAACGTCTGGCACTTTGCGGCAGCATATTAAGCTGTTAAAAGCTAATGGCGGCTATTGTTTTACACTAGAAAAAAGTGTGTGTGTGTGTGTGTGTGTGTGTGTGTGTGTGTGTGTGTGTGTGTGTGTGTGTGTGTGTGTGTGTGTGTGTGTGTGTGTGTGTGTGTGTGTGTGTGTGTGTGTGTGTGTGTGTGTGTGTGTGTGTGTGTGTGTGTGTGTCTGCCTCTGTCTGCTTGCATGAAAGCATAAATGACAGAGAGAAAGACAGAGAGTGAGTGTGCTCACTGCAACAGGCAGTCCCTCAAAGGTACGAGACTCTTAATGCATGGCATTATTGAGTGAATTTAATCCTCATTTTTTATCAATGAAATAATTATACAGAGGAGCAGTATCTTCCAAATCAAGGAAAATAATGGGAATGGGGAGGATGTGTGGATAGACACCTACAATACCTTGCTACATTTTTATTTATTTATTTTTTTAATATGATATATGGATACATCTCATAATAAAAGTGTGTGAAATGATTCTGTGTGCAGGTACTTATGTCTGTAAGTGCTTGTGTCTATGTATGTGTGTGCGAGTTTTGATTTTATATTCTTCTATATTTCTGAATGTGTCTGTCTGTGTATGCCTCTGAATGTGTGTGTGTGTGTGTGTGTGTGTGTGTGTGTGTGTGTGTGTGTGTGTGTGTGTGTGTGTGTGTGTGTGTGTGTGTGTGTGTGTGTGTGTGTGTGTGTGTGTGTGTGTGTGTGTGTGTGTGTGTGTTTAGACATTAAATACTTACATAACTTATATTTTGGATGTAAAATACTCCCTCAAATGCTAGTTACATATACAACATCAAGTTTGACACAGACGAAGGAAAAAAATATATAAAATATATCTATATATATATATATATATATATATATATATATATATATATATATATATATATATATGGTTTACTATCATAATTCCGAAAATAAAAAAAAGTGTACTTATTAGCAAAGTGTTTCACCAAAAGTACACAATTCTGAACATTTCCAATGTCGGAAAGCAGCTGTTAATGTCGAAAATGTCATTCACGACATATTCGACACTTAACAGCAATCCCACCCTTCCCTTAACTCCCTAACTAGCTAGCCTAAAATCACATTTTATATATATATATATATATATATATATATATATATATATATATATATATATAGTTTACTATCATAATTACAAAAATAAAAAAAGTGTATTTATTAGTGGTATTTCAAAGAAAGTACACAATTCTGAACGTTCCCAATGTCGGAAAACAGCTGTTAATGTCAAAAATGTCGTTCACGATATTTTCGACACTTAACAGCAATCCCACCCTTCCCTTAACTCCCTAATAAGCTAGCCTAAAATCACGTTTATGCAGGGGGGCAAGCCCCCCTGCACCCCCCACACCCCCCCTAACTTAGTATTCCAACTCTGAGATTGCACTACAGTGAGGAAAGGGATGTATTTCCCTAACCGCACTGTACCGCGATCCCTTTACATGAGCGAACGTTATAATTGCAAATGTACAGTTCATTCGCAATTATACCATTCGCTCACGTAACCTGTCGAATTATGAAGTATTCGAACATCTGTTGTTCGAATACTTTATAGCCGAGCAATTGCATGGCGAAATTGTAATGGTAAACATATATATATATATATATACATATACACGAATAAAACAATTTAATAGCTAGCTCATTCTCTAAGTGCAATAATGACCTCTATGGTATGTGTTATTGTGGAAATTATGCGCTTCCAGGGTTGTAGAGGCCCTCAGAACAGACCTAGACGTACATTATTTCCACAATTACAGATGTCCTGTTGGGCATTATTGCTTGCTTAGTAACTTTGACATCCATTGCAAGCATCATAAATGTCTTCATGTGTGTATTATATTGTTTTTTTCATTTTTATGTGACAAATACAATACTTAAAGGACAAATAATAAACGCAAATTATAAATACAAATCTGTGTGACATTGTTTATACTTAAGGACGCAGTTAATGATATTTTATTACTATTTCTTACACATATGGTTATCAAAAAAGGTTCAGATCATAGCATTCAGGAATTATTGCCTTTATAAATCAGTTTCATCTAATTCATTAAGTCTGAAAAAGAGATGAAATGATAATATTTCATGGCACGGTTTATATTTATCAAGCAGCCCCATGCAGAAGCAGGACACTCTATCAGCTCTTATTTGATACAAAATATATTAGTCATAATGATGACTGTACCCATTAACTAGGAATAGCTAATGTGTTCATCTGGAGAGCATTTGGAACTCCATTTCAGTTCCATTATAATTGCTTGTGAGTTTTACTTTTCAACCATTTCAACTGCAACTGCTTAAGTGGCAGGTGCTGTCATTTTTGGATATGCTAAATGTATTTAAAAGGAAAACTAAATAAAACAATTATGCAGATTTAACAACATCCGGAACAATATGGGGCCCACTGTGCATGATATCAATGTCACAGAACTGACTAACATGGCATGGCAAGTGCTCAAGGGTTGGGGAGTTTTGCCTCATAGCATTAAAGTTCATTCTTACCCTTCAGTTACAGTCTATACGTACTTTGCATGTTTATCTTATATATAATTGGGTTTTATCAACTTTACTGCTCTCTTCCCACTTCCAAAAAACACAGTGGTTGATTAGTTACTCTAAACTTTGCATGCCTTGTTCATGGCTGAAAAGATCATTGAAGGGTCTTTTGTTTGTTAACAAAACAAGTAAAGGATCAGAAAGCAGTCATAATGTCACCATCACTATAACATTAGACTGAGTGTACAGTGCCCATGGGAGTGCTTCACTGATGCAGTTTGTTGTTATGTGTTTCTAAAGCTGGAAGTATAAATAAAATGTAGTAAATGCAGAGTCCTTACATCCAAGGGGCCTGCAAGTGATGCCCACTGTAGGCCTGAAATGAAGTGAAGTAATTATAGTTGGTTGCTACAAAGAAATGAATCCATTATCATGTAACATTCCTGGGACGCTACACTCGAAGGCCATCCATGCCTGATGCTTAAATGGAGTAACCTTCAGCTGTTACCTCTGGTAGGGATAAACAGCACCCCTGCTTTTGATTCTCTGGGAGAGTCATGCCGGATACCACATTCGGGACATGTGACTCAGCCTGCAGGGTTTAACAGATTAGTGTGGGCTATTTAACTCAAAGGTCTGCTCCTGCCCCTGTGTAGTTCAGGTGGCAAAATATCACTCAGATGTTTCAGATCAGATGTGTCGCTATGTGTCATCCATGCTCTTCCTAGACAAACCAGTTACGTTCACAAAGTTAAACCTGTTTAAGGCTACATGCCTTATGAAATAAATGTGATGGTGCTGTACTGCAAAGATTAAATATTACTACCTGCATGGGGTGAAGTATCTGCTAACCTTCTATTCTGAGAAATACAAAACTAGTCCGTAAAATGATTTATAATGCTCAGGAACTGAGATCTATAGCAGGAACGAATTAAAGTTACAGCAATGCAGACAACAAAGTACACAAATTAAATGTGTTGGGCTAGCTAAAAAATACTAACTGCCTATGATATGTGTGTGTGTTTGTGTATGCATGTATGTATGTATCTCTCTCTCTTTATATATATATCTATATATATATATATATATATCTATATATCTATATATATATATATATATATATATATATATATATATATATATATATATATATGTGTGTGTGTGTGTGTGTGATCACATTTTATAAATATATATATGGTTCCCCTTCACAAGATCGAATTCCTATAAACTCAAAATTCATAACCCCGAAGCCGGAATCTTGAGTTTACAGAAACTCAAAAATGTCTCACATGGGATAATTAGCTAGGCTTAAAATGGCTCGCAAGGACAGTTAGCCTAGTGCTAATCTATGAACTGTGACAAAAATGAAATAATCCTAAAAATTCCATGGACCACTAATCATCATTCAGCTATAGCACTACTCAGTGAAACCATCAGTCCATTAAATAAGCATGTTAATCCTTATGGTGTGATGCAGAGTGATAAAACCCTGACTGTGACCCAGATGGCTTGTGTTTGACTATTGACATGGGCACTGGAAGGAGTGTGAATAATGGAAGTGAGAAATCATTACAAGGAGAGGAATGACACTGACTCATACCTTGAGTGATGCTTAGACAGGGCACTAGGTGTAGCACCCATAGAGTTCAAACCTGCAGGGCACATGCTGCCTTGGGTCAGGCTGAATATTCAGGCAGGTGTGGGAATATTTCTTATGTCATGATTAGCAGCACTAATACAACTTTAGTTAGCCACATGGAGAGGAGGAGCTCCAAGGGGAGGTCTGGTAGTTTAACTTACTTCTTACTGCCTAATCCTCACTTCACTGAGGAAAGAATTGGCTGGTTAGGCCTCCAGCCTGGAAAGGAATGAGCCAAATTACTCTCAACCTGGCTGGAGAGAGCCTGGCTCTCTCCGCTGACTGAGGAACACACTGGCCAGTTGGGTAAAGGAAGGGAAGCCACTGGGAAAGACTATCTGGATAAAAAAAAAACAAAAAAAAAACAAATATTTTGGAAAAATAATCAATAAATCAATGAAAACACACAGCACACATTTGTTTGTCTGTAATTTGTAGCTTTTCCTCAGCAGTATTGTTGAATAAGCTCTTCTGTTCAATTTACCTAAGTTCTAATTAAACAGAGTAGAAATACAGTTGAATAAAATATGCAGCTCAATTGCATCAGCTGTCTTGACCATGGTGTAACTCACAGGCAGTACGGAGTGAGGAATTGCAAGGGCTCTTTTTTTTCATTTAATTACTTAGCCTTTGAAACAAAAAAAACATGCTTCTTTTCATGAATCCAAACAAAATAAGGCAATAACATTGATACAAAACAGCAAGACTTATACATAAAATGCTTTGCAAGATTTTCTTAAAAAATGAAAAGGCTAATGTTTACAGAAACATCATGAATAAATACTTAGACTGGAGAATGAGCCCAAACCTTAATGAAAACTGGAATCTAATTTTCTTAATATCAGGAATAAACCAAGAAGAAAGCTGACTAACTTGGGTGTTCCTAACAACAGGAGATTTAGAGAAATTCCCCAGGATTCAATAATGTCTGTGTAGGCTCCACATAGAGCCTACAAGGAATGTATCCATGTACATGGCCATGATTCTCCCTCAGCAGGGTGCCATACATATTAATTGTGGTGTGTGTGTGTGAGGGAGGTCACAGCAACACAGATACTGAATCCGTGTTAGACTGATGGCACACCCACATACCTTTCAGCCCATTAACCTTGACTGAAAAGGCTACAAGACAGTTTATTTCAGTAAATTGGATTTATTTTAATTTTTTTTTTACATTTATGTGCTTGCTTTCACTGTGAGGTGTGTTATTTAGCTATGCTTAGCTTTGCATACCCATACATCAGACATCTGCTAGACGTCTAAAAATAAAAACCTGTTGCATTCAATTGTAATTTTTTTATTTTTATGTGCTTGTTTGCATGATGCAGTGCATTAACCAAGGTGTTCATCCCCCTCATGTCCCACACCATTCCTGTCTGCTGTCTTGTCTGTCTTGTCTGTCTGCAAATCCTCACCTTCTCATCCTATATTCCCACATATACCTAAGTCCCTTCCCCAACATTCCACTCTCACCTTAAAAAAAAATGACACATGCCCCCCACCAAAAAAAAATTGCCTATATATACCTCCACATTTTGCACACGTGTCTACTGGACACACTTAATTTGGTCCATTTGGCTTGATAAAGCACTTATGTTGTTAACAGCCCTCTCCCTGCGGGGTTATGTTGTCATCTCCCCTCTCCCCTGGAGGTGGTAGTCCAAATTCAGCTAAAAATCTTTCCAAGTGCACAGTCATTGCTGTTGAAGAAATAGATAGCAATGGTTCTCTACTACACCCTACCTGCACATACCTTCCTAGCTTTCATTATGTTTCCCCCCTGCTTGCATCCCATTTCACCACAGTCCTATCTCCCCATTTTTCTTTTCTTTAAAGTATTTTTGCATGATGCTGCACATAGTGAATCATCGCTAAGTGATGCTAAATGGCAGTGTATTACTACATGTATTTAAAAGCATAATAATCACATTCAAAAACTACACCTGCACTCTATTTCGAACTCAGTACCATTTCACTTGAACAACAGTGCATCAACCCGCCAAGCCATACACCCTGTTAATTAGCGCAGGTGTTTTAAGCAGTCTGCAAAAATATTAATGAAAAAATAGGAATTTAACTGGGACTCTGGTAGAGAAATACATCACTATAAAGCCATACACATAATAATAGATGTACGTGAGGTATGTAACAACAGGTAAGTGTGCAATGATATGTACAACATGTAAAAACACAGCTACTTTAACAGTGACTCTGTAGCTCAATCTATTAAATGCTGTAAAAACATTAATTTTTGGTTTACATGGTTTAAATATGGGTCAATATTACATCATCAAACTCATAGGAGTTCGAACAATGTAATATCGAACCAGGAAGTTAGAAATCCAAAATGTACGAAAACACAGAACAGCAATTTTTTTTCCCAGGGAAAAAAAAATTGCTGTTCCGGTACAAAAACAAAAAAAAAACATGTACACTATAAACTTATACTAATGTGGGGGGGGTTCACCTCCCACACCCCCCAACGTGAGGGGGCTGTGCCCCCCACACACCCCCCTACTTAAATATACCAACTCCAAGATCGCACCACAGTGGAGGAAATAGCAAAGCAGCAAAAACGGAACACCTATTTTTTCCCTGGGAAAAAAAATCGGTGTTCCGTGGCTTTGCTATTTTCACATTTCGGACATATGGGTTCGATATTACAATGTTCATTCTCCTGTGAGTTTGAAGTTGTAATATAAACCCTTCAAATGCAGCTGTATCTAGCATTTAAAATACATGTATGTGTACTTCACTATTATAAGTTGTGATAGGTATGACTGTCTCATCACCTATTTATCCACCCAAGCAGTACAGATGGAATGTCTATTTCTAAATAATGGAAGTCAATGGCCTACAGATAGGACCACATTTTAACTTTTCCTATTACAACACTTCATAGTGCATAGAATGTTAGGCTATGCATTTGCATGAATTCCCATGAGGATTTTGAAGTATGTAATTTAAATGAAGCCCAGTAATATCAGACTGCAGCCCGCAATGATTTGCCAGTGATATTACAGGCAACCACAGTTGCGCAAGTAGCATACATACATATATGGAGGATGTACTAGAAGCAAGGGTTGTCAGCACACATGTTCCAGATGGCTACCATGACATAACACATGACTTGACAGTTGTCCAGCTGGTTGACATAATGGTTAATGTACCCCCTACTTTGTTCTAGGACACACCAAGCATGTTGCCTTTTACTCTGTTAATGATGCCTTTGACTAAAATACTTACATTAAATACATACCTTAATTTCCCATGGGATGAGTTCTCTCAATCTAGCTCTGCCTGTGCACCAAGGATGCCACAGGTCCCACAGTTACTCTTAATGTTTGTTATCTTACACATTCTTCAGTTTTTTTGCCTATGTCTATTGCCTGCAGTAGCAGCTTTAGCCTGTAGCACAAACCTGTATGTAAAAAGTAGCTGCTACAAAGATTCTTTCTGTGCTGAAGTAGTATCTTTACCCCAGTAATCTCCAGCTCAACATATGAGAAAGGGGATGGAATCTACACTGAGACCTTATGTCTTGTTGAGTAGCTGCATGGGATTGGCTGATTATACGGGAAATCAGCTGTGTTTGCAGCACATAGTGTTTCTGAAGCACATATTGGTTCAGAGGCAATCACCTGCTAATAAGAACCATCTTAAAAAGGCAAACTTCTAGATAGGGGAACCAGTGTGCATGAGAGTTAGTTTGTATGGTTAACTCGTTGATACAGTACTCATATAGCTGTATCTTTCAACAGAAGAGTTTTGTACTCTATCAGGTATGCATCCATTTTGTTTTCAACATGATGCATATGTTTGAATATACTTAGGGAGAATGGGGACTACATCACTAAGCCTTTGTTAGAACTGTACTGATGACATGGCATTGATCTCCAGCCATGTTACACATACAGAGGATGAAGAGTACACCAAGGGTATAATGCTGTGTGATAACTAGGTACACAGGTTTCCTGAATACTTCCTTTGATAGCACTTGCAATAGTACACTGCTATTTTGTTGGCACTGGGTCACCAGAATCATACCTACAAGCAGGTGTGGCACTGTGCCACAGATATGATAAACTCTGCAAGCAGATGTGCAGCTGATGTGGCCAGGGATCATCAGGTCACTGGTGGTGAGCCTGCAGCAGAACAACCTCTCTCAACCACAGAAGAATTCCTGGCAAACCTTGCAACACTGAACAGCTCCCAGGCATCCATCAGCCAATATGTTGTGGACATGGGTGCCACCAATTCCGCTCAAGAGGAGCATCCAGATATGCTTAGATCATCATCGCAGTACTGTTGTACTCAGCGTGTCAAGGTGTATATAGTTATACATGGGTGTCAGTTTTTTTATAGAGGGGAGGTTAGCTGCAGTTTTAAGCTCATGTGAAAACTGTGATCCACATACCTGTTAACATAGCAGGTACTGTAAATGTTTGATATTTGCATGTATTACTCCTGTTATACTGTAAAATGTGGTGTTGTTGCCATTACTTCTCCCTCAATTTTTTTCAAGACTGTCAGGAATTGGAATTGCTGGTAAGCACAAACCTGTTTTGTCAGAGATGTAGATATAGTTCAATGTATTTGCTAAAGTGTTATCCCAGACCTGCTGGCTGGATTGATGTACTGTCTGCATGATTGCCAAATGAATAGATATTTTTGAATGTACACAGTGTAGAGTCATACCTCTGCCTTGTAGGTGTGACCATAGTGATTGACTTGACAGTATTGTCAGGACACTACAGACTGCCATAACTGTCAGCTGTACAAATTTTTTGGGAATGTCAACAGTACACATAATTTATGTTTTGCTCATGAGATTCTTGTTTAATGAATAATTATTTCCAAATAATTACAGATTACAGTTAGAAAATGATGTCCTCCCATCCTACTTTGTGAGGTTGGGGGTTATACAAGTCTGTACTAGTGACAGCGGTGTATACAGCTTAACATATATTTCACCATAGTACTGCAGACCATAGAAGTGCAGGTATTAATGTATTGCTTTTTCCTTTTTATCACAAGTGACTGAGGAGTTTGTTCTCTGTCCCCTTCACAACATGATGCCAGTGTCTCCCCAGACTCTGATGATGACGGTGGCCAAACTGAGGCACAGCTGGAGGTTTCAGAGGCTGAGTCAGACACAGAGGTTGACATCCCTCATCCACCCTCATAATCACTGTATAAAGCTAGTATGCCTATGCATACCCAGTCCCCTGAAGCCACAGGCATTGGACAGTCAGTGGATGGGGACATTGAACAGGGATGTTTGGCTACTGTGGCTTCAGTGACTGTTGACACTGGCCATAGCCAAACAGTTGATGAGGTTCCACACAGACGGATTGATAGGGGTGCTCATAGGAAGCCTGCTGTCCCTCCACTACCTGTCGCAGGTCTCTTATCACATGTCACTCGGCATATGTTAGGGCTATCATGGAGGCACAGGCACATTCAGAAAGAAACTCCTGATGAATGCTCAAAGATATGGATGCAGGACAGTCTGACATCCATGACTGTCTCCATCGTGTAGCTGATACCCTGGAATGGTTAACTGACACAGTGGAAAGAGGTAGGTCTGAGACAGATTGCACACCATCTGTCTTGAAA